>NC_060195.1:35418253-35593253 GCF_021184085.1 Oncorhynchus gorbuscha | reverse complement strand
AGAGGAAGAGAGAGTGAGAGCTGACATGGCCTGTGGGCTTGTATCAGTATTAGTGCTGTAGCTTGGCTTACCCTTCTTGATCTATTTCGCACTCCCTGGGTCCTAAAGCATCAGCTCTCTACTGTAGCACAGCCTCGCAAAACTCCGCCACAGCTCTGCTGCTACAGGAAGACACACGGTGGAGGAGGACAGAGCAGCATTCCAAGAGTTTCTGTTAGTTTAAAACAATTAACAGGAGAAACAAAAAGCAGAAAGGCTTGTTTGAGAACGACCCTTCCTAAACTCCTCCTTTAACGCCACACCTGTGACACACGCATTCGTTGATTGTATTCATGCCTAGGCTCAGCGTTCCTTGTGTGACGCATTTCTGCGTGAAGTGTTTCTGTGTAAAGTGTTTCTGTGTGTGAACAACCAGTTTTCTATGCTCTATACCCACCCTGCCCTGCTTTCACATTCATAATCACCTTCAATAATCACCCATCTTTAATTGACAGTACTGTACTGCATACTCATTAAGTGATTACCACCAACAATGTCATGTTGTATTGAGTGTGTAGCGGCCATCAGGATGACTTAGTGTGGATGTGTTCGTGTCTTGGCCATAGGGATGACTCTTGTCAGGTCAGAGGATGCTCAATGGTTACAGTGTGTTCATGCTGCATCTGTACTCAGCACTGTCTGTCTGTCTGTCTGTGTATCCCTGGTGATGCTTTGTCTCTGCCTCTGTTTGCTGAAGCGCTAAATAATGCTAAATGGTGCTGAATAATGATCAGATGTTTTCTATCCCAGCACCTCCAGAGGTGAGGCAGCCCTTTTTAGCATTTTTCCCCCCGGTGGGCCTTGCCTCCTGCAGGTAGCTGGCCCAATGGGCTGATGGGTATTCAGGAGGGGAGAGGACGCACGCTGGGACTGCAAATGAGACACGCATTCATGAGCAGGCAGAACTGAACTGCCTGACTACTCTGCGCAGCAACAATATGATGATGAAAGGCTTTTTTCCCCCCTCCCTCGCTCTCTCGCTCTCCTGAACGCTGCAACGCTGAGTGGACCGATCTCTCTTCCTAGTCAGGCTGCGAGACTTTCCCGCCACTATCTTTTATGTGCCGATTGGACAATGGAACGACCATTCAGGATCACTGAACTGTTCTGCTGGTGTTCAAGAATACGAAAACAAATTGTGATGCTAATACACTGATTCTCTTCACCCTGCTCCCTTTAAGCATGTCTGTGTACCACAGGAGAGGGCCAGCTTTCTCCCCCCTACCCATCAGAACAGGTTCTGTTCTGACTCCTCCTCTACACACCCTGCACAGTGTCTGGATCAGGTTGTGTTATGTGCTTTTCCTCTCTCTGCAGTTCAGACACACACCTCCACTGTGTACATGAATATAATAAAAAATATATATATGATCTTCCGTTTTCTTCCGTTCTCTTCCTGGAACTGTTGTGAATGCACTGACTAGAGTATCAAATTGAAATGTGGAACCTGAAAGCCAGTTCCCACTGCTTTTTTCATCCTTCCCCTCCAACCAGGGACCGATTTAGACCTAGGATGCCAGCTGGGAGCAATGAATTATCATCTCGTGGGGTCAGAGTTGAATGCTCATGTACTAGACCATGTACATGAGCAAGTCAAGAAACGGCATTTGAATAACAGAGATGGCACTTATCCAATGTGCCTCCATCAACAGTGGACGGCATTTAATGGGCACATATAAAAAGGCCTATAGATGAAGTTCACATGCATCCAATTCTCTGTCCTAGTTCTGACATGGTGATACTGTGTTGAAGCAGTGGCAGTGATGATGATGATGATGACGATGATTGAAACACTACATCAGGTTTAATGGCCTTTGTCAGTGTGCGGTTAATGAAATCACTGTGATGTATTTCTGCTTTGTCTCAGTTCTCCTCAAGAGTACATTCTCCAGTGCATTATTAAAGCATTGAAGAGCGACTACAAAACTACCAAACACTGTGGTCACATCGAGGGGTTGGTTGTTTAGCAACAAAACTGAGGCTTGTGCAACTGTGGGGCAGAACAGACGGCGTTGGCTTAGATTTGTTGACAACGTGTAAACTATATTTCCCCTCTCCAAATGTTTATTGAAAACATAAATACATTTGCACAATGAGCACTTGTTGTCTCGCAAATACATTTTACAGTGGTAAGGTAGCTAGCTAGTGATTTTATGCCATTTTAGCATAGGCATGACATCAGTCAAAACCCCTCAAAACAAGACATGGTATCAATAACAAGATGCAACGAGCTGAAACGAGTCCCACATGATTCCCCACATGCCAGCTTCTTGTCATTGCTGCTAGCTATCCGACGGCTCAGAATCATAACAACGCCAAGCCTTCCGGCCACATTGGTGACGTTTGTCAGCTAAACCGCACACACTGACGTGCACAACACACTAACACTGACACATACAGATACACAAATATTCACTGTCTGTGAGTCAGAGGAGCCCCAATCACAGACCTATTAAATAATCAGACAGGTTTCTCTCCCACTGTGTCTAATCAAAACGAATAGGTCTCCTGCTCTCTGCTCCTCCGTGACCACTCTGCCCATGGGCTGAGTGTGTGTGTGTGTGGTGCACGTTGGCACAGACTAAAGGGGCTGGTTTGTCGTGACTCTATCAGTCTGTCAGTAAGAGAAAGGGTTCTAGCCTGTGACAGACAGAACCTGTAATTAGAGTGGTGCACATTGGCATTACATGGCTCGTGTGTGTGTGTGTGTGTGTGTGTGTGTGTGTGTGTGTGTGTGTGTGTGTGTGTGTGTGTGTGTGTGTGTGTGTGTGTGTGTGTGTGTGTGTGTGTGTGTGTGTGTGTGTGTGTGTGTGTGTGTGTGTGTGTGGTGCACGTTGGCACAGACTAAAGGCCTTGTTTACTCTCTCTCTCTATTCCTTTCTCTCTACCTTATCCTCCGTCCTCCCTGGGGAACCCAACAAACTTTTCCTCCTGAGTCCGTTCAGACAGATGAGTGTTCAGACGGAGAGAGATGGAGGAGCAGGAGACCCAGTAAAGCTTTTAATCTGTAAATGGAGAGAGAGGTATCCAGTAATGGTCATTTAAGCATTAAGCCCTCCTCCGTCCACCTCGTTTGTGCTTCCTAATGCTCCTTAAACATTTACGACCCTGATGATAACAAAGGAAGACTGCAGCCTAATCAGATCAATGCTGGTTAAAAACCCTACTCGGAACTGCACAGGCATCGGTGGGGGTGGGGGGGGAGAAAACTCAACTCATATCTGACTCCAGATCAGCTTTAAAAGCAAGCGTCTGTCATCCTTATATAGGCAGTAAATAAACTGCATTGTGATACTGACTGTCTGTATGAATCCAACCAGTGCACACACACAGTTTCTTTCTGTGCTTCCTTACTTTTCAGTTTAGTCCACTCTCTCTAGCTCTCTCTCCCTCTAGCTCTCTATCGCTATCCTCCTCTCTCTCTCTCTCTCTAGCTCTCTCTCCCTCTAGCTCTCTATCGCTATCCTCCTCTCTCTCTCTAGCTCTCTCTCCCTCTAGCTCTCTATCGCTATCCTCCTCTCTCTCTCTCTAGCTCTCTCTCCCTCTAGCTCTCTATCGCTATCCTCTCTCTCTCTCTCTAGCTCTCTCTCCCTCTAGCTCTCTATCGCTATCCCCTCTCTCTCTCTCTCACACATTCTAGCTTTCTCCTTTCTCCAGCTCTCTCCCACCCTCTCTCTAGTTCTCTCTCTGTTTGTCTCTGTCGTTTTGGAACGGAGAGACATGTCCTCCCTGAATAGCTGAGACTGCAGTCAGAGATTGGGGTGGCTCTGAATAGCCAGGCCGATAAGGATGGATTTCATTCAGAAATGGATGGAGAGATAGCGTCTGTCTCTGGGTGGCACAGAATGACTCATTCTACTCCGTCTAAATGGCTTGCATTGGGAGTGATGAGATTCCCTCTCCATTCTCCCCAGACTGCATCCTGTAACATTAGAGGGTCACAAGGGTTAAACAGCCTAATAAGGCTAAGACATGCTGCATTACACACTGCATTACAACACACACGCTGTGGGACTCTCCAGCTATCAGGATCTGTGTATTCACACCTGAGCTATTTATCTCCATCCACCTGCACAAACCACTGGCTGAAATCTACCAAACTGCACTAATGTTTGGTGTGCTGAGCTGCAGGGTGTTTGCAGGAGTTTCCCGGTGCTGTGGTTGTGCATTCTGTATGTCACAGTAAATTATACATCTGCAGAATATGATCTTCCTTATCGATTTCTCTCAGGATGCATGCAGGGCCCATCTATATGCATATTATTGTTGGAGTACAGCTCGTTAATCTTTGCGCGTTATCATTGTGGTTTTGTGTTCCCTGGCTTCTTGGCTGGCTGCTGTGAAGTGAACACATACCCATTGACTCTCTGGGCAGACACACACACACACACACACACACACACACACACACACACACACACACACACACACACACACACACACACACACACACACACACACACACACACACACACACACACACACACACACACACACACACACACACACACACACACACACACACACACACACACACACACACACACACACACACACACACACACACACACACACACATTTGTCTTTCATCAGCGTTCAGACCATGGGTCTGTGCTGTTTGCCGTATCAATATGTAGTTAGTGAGTGCGAATTGCTGCAGTTAGATCCAGGAGTGTGCGCATATGTGTGTGCACGTTTGGGAGTGCATGTGTGCGTGCATGTGTGTGTCCACTACCTATCATTGTGGCATCACTTTATGTCCCTTCATTATACTTAGGAAGCACACACACACTCACACGGACAGTTTGCTGACTAATGGAGCCTTTATTCTTAATGAGTGCTGCTCTTGTTCGTCTATCTCCTGTCCCCCTCATTACCTCTCTATCTCTCATCCCTCGCTTCCTCTCTTCTATTCCTCCACCTGCATCTTCTACCATCACCTTCACCTGATCCTCTCTACTTCTATTTAACTACAGCTCCTATCCTGTCATCCTCTGTTCTTCTATTTAACTACAGCTCCTATCTTGTCATCCTCTGTTCTTCTATTTAACTACAGCTCCTATCCTGTCATCCTCTTTTCCACCTAATCCCCCACTCCTCTCTTTCTCAATAGCCCTCTCCTGGATGTTCTTCCACATTCTCTCTGTCCATCTCCTTCTTTCCCTCTCTCCCTCCAGGTGCCGTGTGTGTGTGTGTGTGTTTGGAGATGGTGTTGGTAAGGGACAGAGCAGCAGTGTGTGTTGTCTGGCCTGGCTATGCCTCGCTGGCTGCTACGCTGCTCGCTCTGTTAATAACCCAAGGTGCTTCTGACATCTTATTTATGGTCTGTCATTTTGTTTTAGTGGCGTCAGCGGCTTTCACATCCCAGGTGTGGCGGCACAACATTTAGACTAGCACCCATCACTGTACTTAAAGAGTCTTCTCCTTCCCGCTCTCCCTCAGTCCTTCTCTCTTTCTTTCCCCTCCCTCCCTCCCTCCCTCCCTCCCTCCCTCCCTCCCTCCCTCCCTCCCTCCCTCCCTCCCTCCCTCCCTCCCCCTCCCTCCCTCCCTCCCTCCCTCCCTCCCTCCCTCCCTTTCTCTGAGCCCGTATCACTCTCTCAATCTGCCTTTTATCTCTCCCTCTCTACCTCCATCAATCACATCCGCATCTCTCTCTGTCTGTCTGTCTGTCTGTCTGTCTGTCTGTCTGTCTGTCTGTCTGTCTGTCTGTCTGTCTGTCTGTCTGTCTGTCTGTCTGTCTGTCTGTCTGTCTGTCTGTCTGTCTGTCTGTCTGTCTGTCTCTCTCTCTCTCTCTCTCTCTCTCTCTCTCTCTCTCTCTCTCTCTCTGTCTCTCTTTCTCTCTCTGTCTGTCTGTCTGTCTCTCTCTCTCTCTCTCTCTCTCTGTCTGTCTCTGTCTGTCTGTCTCTCTCTCTCCTTCTCTCCCCCTCTCTCTGTCTCCCCCTCTGTCTCTCTCTCTCTCTCTCTCTCTCTCTCTCTCTCTCTCTCTCTCTCTCTCTCTCTCTCTCTCTCTCTCTCTCTCTCTCTCTCTCTCTCTCTCTCTCTCTCTCTCTCTCTCTCTCCCCCTCTGTCTCTGTCTGTCTCTCTCTCTCAATTCAATTGAAGGGGCTTTATCTGCATGGGAAACATATGTTTACATTGCCAAAGCAAGTGAAATACATAATAAACAAAAGTGAAATAAGCAATAAAAAATGTACAGTGAACATTACACAAAAGTTCCAAAAGAATAAAGACATTTCAAATGTCATACTATGTCTATATACAGTGTTGTAATGATGTGCAAATAGTGAAAAGTACAAAAGGGAAAGGTATTTACAATGGTGTTTGTTCTTCACTGGTTGCCCTTTTCTTGTGGCAACAGGTCACAAATCTTGCTGCTGTGATGGCACACTGTGGTATTTCACCCAATAGATATGGGAGTTAATTAAAATTGGATTTGTTTTCAAGTTCTTTGTGCGTCTGTGTAATGTGAGGAAAATATGTGTCTCTAATATGGTCATACCATATTAGGTTAGGAAGTATTAGGTGCAGCTAAGTTTCCACCTCATTTTGTGGGCAGTGTCTTCTCTTGAGAGCCAGGTCTGCCTTCGGCGGCCTTTGTCAATACCAAGGCTATACTCACTAAGTCTGTTCCTTAAGTTTGGGTCAGTCACGGTGGTCAGGTATTCTGCCACTTGGTACTCTCTGTTTAAGACCAAATAGCATTCTAGTTTTCTCTGTTTTTTTTGTCCATTCTTTCCATTCAATTATCTTTTTGTTTTCTCATGATGTGGTTGGGTCTAATTGTGTTGCTGTCCTGGGGCTCTGTGGGGTTCTGTTTGTGTTTGTGAATAGAGCCACAGGACCAACTTGCTTAGGGGGCTCTTCTCCAGTGTCACTTCTCTGTCGGTGATGGCTTTGTTATGGAATGTTTGGGAATCTCTTCCTTCCAGTGGTCCAAGGCGCAGTCGAATCTCAGTCGAATCTCAGTCGAATCCAGGTTGTATCTGTCACATGAGACCCTGGAGAGACGAAGCAGGTACTGGGAGTAAAACATTGAATAAATAACAGACATGGAACGAGACAGGAACAGCGTCAGCAAACTAATACTAAAGACAACAACAATACAATGCAGCAACGGGGAACAGAGCAGGGAACTGGCAAATATAGGGAAGGTAATTAACAGGTGATGAGTGAGTCCAGGTGAGTCCAATAATGCTGATGCGCGTGACGAGGGAAGGCAGGTGTGCGTGATGGATGGCAGGAGTACGTGATGCAGGGCAACTTGGCGCCCTCAAGCGCCAGGGGGAGGCATGAGCGGGAGCAGACATGACAGTATCACATCCGACCGGGATTGGGAGTCCCATAGGGCGGCGCACAATTGGCCCAGTGTCGTCCGGGTTTGGCTGGGGTAAGCCGTCATTGTAAATAAGAATTTGTTCTTAACTGACTTGCCTAGTTAAATAAAAGTTACATTTTAAAAATAACTTTTTTAAATAGGTGGTTGGAGAATTTAACGTCTCTTTTCTGGATTTTGATTAGCGAGTATCGAACTAATTCTGCTCTGCATGCATTATTTGATGTTTTACGTTGTACACTGAGGATATTTTTGCATAATTCTGCATGCAGACTCTCAATTTGGTGTTTGTCCCATTTTGTGAATTCTTGGTTGGTGAGTGGACCTAAGACCTCACAACCATGAAGGGCGATGGGTTCTATAACAATCAATTATTTTTAGCCAGATCCTAATTGGTATGTTGAATAATATGTTCCTTTTCATTGCATAGAAGGAACTTCTTGCCTTGTCTCTCAGACAATTTTAACCGCACGCTTGTTGTTTGTCTCTCTTTTTCTCTCTCTCTTTTGCTCTCTCTCCCTCTCTCTCTCTCTCTCTTTCTGTCAATACTCTACAGTTCTATTACATCCCCTCCTAGTCATATTTGAGACCTTAACATTTCCCAATAGCATTTTAAATTACCCCAACAACATGACTGTGACAGAAATTATAGTTAATCACTCACAAATCAGTCAATCACAATGTTAGGCACGAAATGTCTTCCTATCTCTCTCCATCTTTCTCTCTCCATAGTCAGGTCACTCTCTTCTCTTTTTCTAGAGATGAGGTAGTGCAGCGAGACGAGGGGGAGAGCAAGCTGGAGAAGAGGTGAGGGTTAGAGGAGGGTAGATGGGAGGTGAAACAGAAAGATCAGGCGAGTTGAGAGGTGAGAAAAAGAGAGGTTAGAGGGCGGAGGAGGAGAGAGATGAGAGGAAAGGGTACAGACAAGAGAGAGGGGAGAGGGTCGATACCTGACCAGCTGACATACTGTAAATCCCTTACACATGTAAATAATTCATACTTTCATCTCCTTCCTTGCTGGTCATCAATCTTTTTTAATCTCTATCACTCTGTTCCCTCCCTCTGTTCTCCTCTCCAACTTTCTTTAGACAACTCTATCTTTTTTTCTCTCTCTCTCTCTCTCTCTCTCTCTCTCTCTCTCTCTCTCTCTCTCTCTCTCTCTCTCTCTCTCTCTCTCTCTCTCTCTCTCTCTCTCTCTCTCTCTCTCTCTCTCTCTCTCTCTCTCTCTCTCTCTCTCTCTCTCTCTCTCTCTCTCTCTCTCTCTCAAGGATGAGGGTTGTTTGGTGAGTAGGGAGGGAAGGAGGACAGGCTTGTCACTTAGGTTGTTATGGTAATACATATTGCTAAGCAGGACTGGATTTAGCTGGGTTGGGCTAGCCTGAGCTGGATGGGTTGGCTGGGTTGGGCTAGGCTGGGTTGGGTTGGGCTTGGCTTGGCTGGGCTGGGTTGGGCTAGGCTGGGTTGGGCTTAGCTGGGCTGTATGTGTTAGACTTGGCTAGGCTGGGCTGGGTTAGGCAAGGATAGGCTGGGTTGGGCTAGGATGGGTTGGGTTTGGCTGGGCTGGATGGGTTAGGCTTGGCTGGGCTAGGCTAGGATGGGCTAGGATGGTTTGGGCTAGTATGGGTTGGGCTTGGCTGGGCTGGATGGGTTAGGCAAGGTTGGGCTAGGCTTGGCTGGGTTAGGCTAGGTTGGGCTTGGCTTGGCTAGGTTGGGCTTGGCTAGGTTGGGCTAGGCTGGGTCACACAGGGAGACTGAGAGAGAGGAACAGGAAAAGAGGGATGGAGAAGGAGAGAGAGAAAGCAGGTGAGAGACAGGTAGGAGTGATGTGAGGTCTGCAGGTGTTTTCATATCTTAAAACCGATCGATAGTGGCGTTTATTCTGGGGCCGACTGTACCGTGGGCTCAAATAAATAATCATAATCACAAAATGGCCCAAGATTGCTTTTCATAGAATTATCATTATTTTATCTTTGGCAGATTTGGTTATTGCTCCTTGGGGATATTCAAATTACTTTGTTTTGGAGTGTTAATGTGTGAGGCACGCACACACACACACACACACACACACACACACACACACACACACACACACACACACACACACACACACACACACACACACACACACACACACACACACACACACACACACACACACACACACACACACACACACACACACACACGCACACACACACACGCACATGCACACACACAGACACACACATGCACACACACACACATACACACACACTGAACAATATTTAAGCTCCTGTCAAGCTAGTGAAATGTATGAAATGTGAGGCGGTAATTCAACTGTGTGTAAATGCTTGTGTGTGTTTTTACAATTATTGTGGGGACCAGAAGTCCTCACATAAAATAGTAAAACAAGGAAGTTGTGGGGGCATTTCTCTTGTCCCCACAAGGAAAAAGGTTATTTTAGACTTAGTTGTTAGGGTGAGGGTTACAATTAGGGTTAGGGTTATAATTAGGGTTAAGGGCTGGGGTTTGGGGTTAATGTTAGGGTTAAGGTTAGGTTTAGGGGTTAGGGAAAATAGGATTTTGAATGGGATTCAATTGTTTGGTCCACACGAGAATGGTTAAACAAATGTGTGTTTGAGTGTGTACTGCCATGGGCTGTGAATAAGAACAGACGACAATAATTGAATCTATGTCTCTGCCTCTGTGTCTAACGATTACACAACAACAATGAGCAAGATTACACACACACACACACACACACACACACACACACACACACACACACACACACACACACACACACACACACACACACACACACACACACACACACACACACACACACACACACACACACACACACACACACACACACACACACACACACACACACACACACACACACACACACACACACACATTCTCCTTCAGCCTCATTACATTCGCTACCACCACACACCCGTTGGTTTTGTCTATTTTTTCATTCTTCCCCCCCGTGAGACAATAAACAAAACACCACAAAAGACTGTTCTCTCCTAGAGGCTCATGAAATCAACTCCCAGGCACAATCATTATTAAAAGAATAAACTGCATGTGAGGGTGGTTGGTGGGTGGGTGTCTGTGTCTGAGAGAAAGGGTGTGCCGAGAGACAGAGAGAGAGAGAGATCGAGATAGAGAGAACACATTTTACACAGCACTGTAAGTGATCACTGTGATGCTGACTAACAGCGTTTGGCTGGGTCTGTGACTGACTGCAGTAGTCAAACTTTACAATTGATTTATGAATTAATGGAGCCTGTTGGGTTGCTGTACTGTACACATCAGAGTGCCAGTCACTATAGATAATGTCAGTCCTGCAGGGCCAAGATGATACACATCTTCTGGTGCAAGCTCCATTATCAATATGAACACCATGAACAAGGACCTACCTTTTACTCTGTAGCAATATGTGTGTCAGACCTGGGATAACTAGCTATGGTTGAACTATGCTTTCTGGAAGAAGAAAAAACATTGTTTTGGGGGACAAATAGTTACTTTGAATACAGATCCCCCAAAAAATGACAACTTTTTAAAACTATTTGAATACAGATCTTGGAAAGTTTTTTTTTTACTATGTGAATACAGATTGAAAAATATATATTTTAATACAGATCTCAGGAACTATTGGATTGGCTGCCTTCAACTAATGGCAGGGCTGTATCTGGAAATGCATGTTGAAGATAGAATGAATAGAGCACACACAATCTCCCATACTATTCCAATCTATCTGACAGTCATATTTGATCTACAAAATTCATTTCTACATGAACATTCTGTAAATGTACGGACATCTCCTGAATGTCCATTTCCCCAGATGTACATAATCAAGTCAAACCATTGAACCAATGACGTTTAGCACAGATAAGTATAAATAAGTTGTGATGCTCAACTACTATATCAATCTTCCAACATGCCACTGAAATGGTCGAAAGCTGTAATTCATTTTGTGATACCTTAAAATACTGTGGAGAAATTGAAAGCCATTTGCAAACAGCAAGCAAAAACAACTGATCCTCTTTGCCTATACCATCGTTAAAGGGATAGTTTGCTCAGAATAAAAACTAACATGTATTTCCACCTACCGTGGCTGTAGTTGATTGGCAGTTATGGGATATTTAGTTTCCTTTTAACCCTTAATAGACATCTGTTACTGTTAGTATTCTCAGTAACACTTTTAAACTGTTGTGACGCCTGTACCATAAAACTGTAGTTGCTTTTGATGCAACATTTTATTAGCATGTTGTAACCTAATACTTTGGTAATTGCATTTGAATTGCGTAGCTGATCGTTTTGGTACCTACTTATGTGACTGTTCCTCTGTTATAACTCCATTACTTTGCCATTACAATGTCCTATGTAACAACGACGTTGCTATTGTAATAATTGCAAAGCACAACGTGTAGAAGAAATGGTCATGTGTTACTGGATTACCATACGTGTCACTCATTATGAAAATATATTCGTTAGTCATTTTGAAGCTTCAAAAGTGGTCTACTCTAATGTTTTGGTGATTCCGTGTCCCTGATGTATTTAATTATAAGCGCTGGGCTATATTACAGTTTTTCCCAATTGTTAACGCTCGTTTGCCGATACTACATCTCAGTTACTCAACACTCTAAACACAAAACAGTTAGCCAGTTTCCCCAAACCCCACAGACATCTTGCAAGGTAATACACGGCAATCAAAATCATGTGCTCCCTGCTCAAAATGAAACTCCGCACACAAATGAGACGCACACGCATCAAATGAGTCTGACTTGGTGACAAACGAGAACACGAATGTGACGTATTCAGAACGCTACTATCAGAACCTATTTCGGTGTAAAGACTAAGATTGTGTTGTTATATTGTATATTCTTTGCGTGTACTCAAACAAGAAAGGAACACAAATGCAGAAATGCATGTTTTATAGTTCAACATGACTCGATACATGTCAAACAGCATACTGTAAGCACACATGCAGTAAAAATGAAAACATACAGTAAATATATTTTGCATATGCAAAGGAAGGAAATAGGCTTATTTGTACTAGAGTACTGTATGTTAGATCAATTGTATGGATAAAGAAAACTGTCAAAATACAGTCAAATCAAAATCATAAGTCAAGAAACAAATACTCCATATCGAGAACAAAATCAGTCATGTCCTGTGTTTTGGTCCGGCTACAGATTTTCATCAACATCACAGGCGGTATTGTCCTTGGCCAGACAGCGGGGGAAATATCTTCTGGCAGGACGCATCCACCCCTGACAGGACTCTGCTGGGATGTCACCACAGGCCTCCTCCATTGCCTGGAGAAGGGCCATACCTTCATGGGGTATGTGATCATACACCTTCCAGCGCCATCCTGAAAACAACTCCCAATGGGTTTTGAGAAGTGGGGAATATGGTGAGAGATAGAGAATTGCAAACCTGGGATGGTTGGGCTCCCGACTTTTTAACATCTCAGTGCTAAAAGTGTCACTGCAGACATCCTGGTTCAAATCCAGGCTGTATCACAACCGGCCATGATTGGGAGTCCCATAGGGCGGCGCACAGTGTCGTCCGGGTTTGGCCGGTGTAGGCCGTCATTGTAAATAAGAATTTGTTCTTAACTGACTTGCCTAGTTAAATAACAAAAATAAAAAAATCACGATGGAACCAGTTGCAGACCTGAGCAGCCTGATGAAAAGTCATGTTTCCCAAATTAGAACATACATTTGCTGCTCAGTATCACCTGGCCCTCTCTCCTCTGGCTGAAAAAGATTGTAATGTAAGGTGTTCAGGAAATGAAAGAGATGGTCAGTGTTGTATGGTCCAAGGGTGGCATGGCAGCAGGACCCCATTGTGGCTCATAGCTGCACGTATGGTGACATTTCCCCCAATGTGGCCAGGTACCTTAATGATGGTATGATGTTCCTTCCTCTCCTCCTTGTCTGCGCTAAATTGAATCCAGCCTTGTCTATGAATTTGAGTTTCTGGGGGATGAAACTTGCATCCATCCCCATGAGTCTCTGAAATGACAATAAATACTGTAATTGCGGAATAGTAAAGTTCACTGGCAACATCAGTGAGTCTCTAACGTTTCACAGTTTTTCCCAATTGTTTACACACTAAAATTGGCCCATGAGGCACAATGACCCAAACCCGTAACTCACACAACACACACACATAACACACACCAGCCTTGGTCAGAAAATAGTTGTATTTTATTGTTAATTTGAAAATACAACTTTTCAAATATTCAAGGTAGTAGAATATAGTTTTTATAGAATTTCAACTAAAAGGTAACTATTTTATTGGACATTCAAATACAGGTATCAGAAAAACAAGTAATAGTTGAAAGTATTTTGAATATTTCTCTGAAAACCAAATACTATTTATTTGATGGCTGACAAATATTTGATGAAGAACCAAAAACTATAACAATATATGATCATAAGCAGTTTTGGAGAGCTCTTAGATATGAACCTCACAGTTTTTCCAGTTGTAACTCATAACTCATTCAGCAGAACTATTACACTGCAACACTGTTCAACAAGCTGAGCTCAATTACCAATTGATCACTTTCAGTCGGCACATGTGCAAACACTAATTGAGTAAATCTTCACTTTGCAATCAGACCTTTGGTATGGATGAAAAAGGCTACAGGTGAGCACTCCTGTGCTTGGAGAACAATGGAAGCAAACTTAGCAGAGAGAGGGGGGGGGGGTAGAAGTGGAGGTAGAGGTGAAGGTGGAGAAGGAGGAAGACTAAGAACAAGGAGAGTAATCTGACCGTGTGGTCAACCATGGTTTGACCTTGAGAGAGGCTGAGCAGAGAGTGCTGCCCAATCTGAGCCGCTTCATCGTAGCATCCCCTAATCTTCTACCTCGGGTATTTGAAAAGTTGGTGTTTTCAAATTAATTTTAATTTTAAAATACAACTATTTTCTGCCCAGGGCTGGTGTGTGTGTTGTGTTGGGTTGTGTGTGTGTTCTGTGTGTGTGCATTCTTCTAGATGAGCAGAGACAGTGTGTATGTGCTGTTTTATGTTTGTTTGTGTTTATTAATATGTTTCTACCTCCTCTGAGTTATTATCCACTGAATATCATACCTCCCCCTCCCCTCCCTTTCTCCCTCCTCCCTCCCCCTCCCTCCCCCACCTCTCGCTCTCTCTCCCTACCTCCCTTCAATCCCTCCCTCTCTCCTAGCCATATGTCTATGTACTGTATAGTGAGAGTGGCTGTATTTGGGCAGGTCTTAATCAGATTGCAGTGAAATATGATAAGACAGGTTATTTAATTAGCACACAGAGTGATAGCAGCTCATCGCTGCTCAGACACCTATAAGTTCACATCTCTATCTCTCTCTGTCCCTTGTTTTGCAGTGCTCTAAGGGGGGGGGGGGGCAAGGGTAGAAGGGGGATGACACACTTAGCGTGTCGTGTGTGTTTGTGTGTGTGTGTGTGTGTGTGCGTGCGCCTGCATGCATGTGTGTGTTAGAGGGGCAAACATAAAATGAAAGAAAATAAAGATGGAGGTAGTGAGAAGAGAGAAAGCGATAGATAATGAGAGGAGTGTAAATAGCCTGACGACAGCGTCAGCAGAGGGGACCGAATGACCCCTGTGGTCTTCCAGAGTTCCAGAGTGCTACAGATGGTGATGTTGTTGATGTTTGTTTTGTGTTGACAGCAGACCTTTAGCATGGTCCACTTCACACTAAAAAAACACACCAACATGTTTTCAAACGACTCTCAGATTACAGCTAATTTATTAGATACTTAGCAAGCAACACAATTAAATACACAAATCCCCAATTCCAAATCGACCCCCAGTCCCTACTTGATCGGTGAAAGCAACATAGTGAGAATCCCTCCCAGCCTGTCCAACGGCAAGGTTCAGCTTTACCACATTGCTTTTAAACCTATCCAATCGCGTCAGGTCTAAAGGGCCGAGGGGTTTAGGGGTTGATTTGGCATTCAGGAAATGCATAATAACAAACCTATGGTGTGATCTGCAGTTGGGTAGAACCACCCAGGTACAATATCTGATATCAAATTACAGTGTAGTTGTCTTTCCACATGCCTGAACTAAACGTAACCAGAGGCCCCTTCAGTTCCTCCACACCTGAACGACTTGTGAATGGCGCCGGAGAACACCCCAGTGAATGGTGAATACTGTACGTTATGAATATCAACGCTGTATGGCCAACAAGGACAACCGTTTTAAATGATGTACATGTGATCCTTATTCCTCTTTATCATTTGTCACCCCTGCTAACTCGTGATGTCTGTTTCCCTTTACTGCTCTCCTGTGTGTGTGTGTGTGTGTGTGTGTGTGTGTGTGTGTGTGTGTGTGTGTGTGTGTGTGTGCATGTGTGTGTGCGTGCGTGTGTGTGCGTGCGTGTCATACCTCCTGTGGATCGGTCCTCTGTGTCCTGGGAGATAAAGTTGTCCACTTCCTCCCTTTTGAATTTCCAGAATGCTGATATATGTCTGCTTTCTGCAGGGACTGTCTATTGCTCTATTTTGATGTAGCCAGAAACAGAGGGGGGCAGAAAGAAAGAGAGAGCGGGGTTGTTAAGAGAGGGAGATAACAAGAGGGAGAGGGTAAGGAAGAGAAGGGGAGAGAGACACACACAGATTGAGAGAGAGAGAGAGAGCGAGAGAGAGAGAGTGAGACAGCTGGTGCATGAGGATGCCGTGGACATGGTTTTAATGACCAACTTCCCTAATGACCAACTTCTGCAGCCACACAACACAACCCTTTTATGCGTCACACTCTCTTGTGTGTGTGTGTGTGTGTGTGTGTGTGTGTGTGTGTGTGTGTGTGTGTGTGTGTGTGTGTGTGTGTGTGTGTGTGTGTGTGTGTGTGTGTGTGTGTGTGTGTGAGAGAGGATAGAAAGATGAGGAAGGGAAAAAGGACATTAAACATGGGGATGGAAGAGGGAGCTTAGCTGTGGATGGAAACACGTGCGCACACACACACACACACACACACACACACACACACACACACACACACACACACACACACACACACACACACACACACACACACACACACACACACACACACACACACACACACACACACACACACACACACACACACACACACCATGGCATTTGGATTCCATTAAAAGTATATTTTTCTGATCAATAATTTAATAACCTGAAAGGATGAAGGACTCCTCATAATCAATAAAGCTTTGTGTGTGCGTGTTTATAGAGGTAAGGATCACAAAAATCTCCTTACCCTTTCACAGTTGTCTCAGCTTCCCTTACACCTAATTCAATCAAACCCGACTCCACTAACACACACAGCCAATCGTTACACTGATAACCACACTACAACCATTAACCACACTATCGAACAACCACTTGGTTCATTAAAAATAACAGACTCATTTTGGCCTCCATGCCCTGAATTTAACTACCTGTAACAATAGCTGAGCATTACACAACGATATACCACAAACCTGCATTTAAAAAAAACAGAGTTGTATGATCATGTCATCAGTGATTCTGGGCTTGATATGTTAGTATGACTGTGTCATCAGTGATTCTGGGCTTGATATGTTAGTATGACTGTGTCATCAGTGATTCTGGGCTTGATATGTTAGTTGTTCACCATTTTAGCCTCCTGTCTTTGAATGCTGTCTGTATGGTTCTCTATAAACACATCTCAATGTCACTGCGTCTGTCGGATGGTGTTGCACTTCACGGTAATTGTCGAGTGCTTTCAATTATGCTACAAGGCCAAGGGGTCTCTCTCTTTCACACTCCTTCCTCTGTCTACTTCCCTCTCTCTCCCTCCTTCATCTACATCTCTCTCTCTCTCTCTCTCTCTCTCTCTCTCTCTCTCTCTCTCTCTCTCTCTCTCTCTCACACACACTCTCACTCTGCGTTCTCGATCTCGGTCTCTCTTTTCAAATTCCATTCTGGCAGGACAAGCTGAGCTACTGCCAAGGCAATAATGAGAGCTGTCAAACTCCAACAAATGAACAGGTGAGAGAGAGCGCAACTGGGAGAAAGAGAGAGACGTGCATATGAAGTACTGCAGTGACATGTACTCTCTCGCTCTTACTCTCTGTCTCACACACACACACACACACACACACACACACACACACACACACACACACACACACACACACACACACACACACACACACACACACACACACACACACACACACACACACACACACACACACACACACACACACACACACACACACACACACACACACACACACACACACACACACACTCGCAGACGTTCTCTGTTTACCTTGTGTATGTATTCTCCAGTTTGCAGTGAATAAGTTATTTAATGCACTTTGCCATAGTGCTGCATGGGGAATGAACAGACGTAATTTATGTCTGCCAGCTTCAGCAAATAGAGTCCACGAGAGATGGCAGAGATGCAATGATCACGTGATAGAGACCAGTGCCAGTTACGCTGTGTGTGTGTGTGTCAATGGAGAGATTACAGTAGAAGTTAAGGGCGGCAGAGCATTTCAATTGCTGTCGCTCTGTTGCTGACATAAAATATGCAAAGATGTTGTTTTACAACCATTACACAAAATCCAATCATTCAAAATAGCAAGACATTAAATGATTCAACACATAAAAACTTACTGTGCAGGTAAACACACACACACACACAGTCTCATTGCAGCCTTCTCAGAGAATAACCCTGTTTCTCAAACGAGTAGAATAATGGGGGGAAGAGGAGGTGGTAGAGGAGAGAGATGATTCTAAAACCAAGGGATGAATGGAGTGGAAGATTAAAGAAGAGGAGAGCAAATTGAAAGTATTGAGAAGAGAGAAGAGGAGTGTCAGTCTGAATAGAAAGAAATATGGAGGTGGAGAGGTAAATTGAGACATGGTCCAAAGTGGAAGAGAGAAATGAAGACATGAAATGGAGGAGAAACATACACTCAGAAAGCAGGGGATGGTGACGAACAGGAGAAGGAGTACTGTATTGTGGAAAAGAGAAAGTGAAATGAGAGATGTGGAGACAGAGAGGGAGATGTCCAGTATATTCGAATGAGAGATGAGGATGGGAAAATAGAAACGAGAAGAAAGAAATGAAAAAGGTAGAGATGGAGAGAGAGAAAAATTGAAAAAGGTAGAGATGGAGATAAGAGCGAAATGGAAAAAGGTAGAGATGGAGAGAGAGAGAAATGGAAAAAGGTAGAGATGGAGAGAGAGAAATGGAAAAAGGAAGAGAGAGAGAAATGGAAAAAGGAAGAAATGGAAAAAGGTAGAGATGGAGAGAGAGAAATGGAAAATGTAGAGATGGAGAGAGAGAGAAATGGAAAAGGTAGAGATGGAGAGAGATAAATGGAAAAAGGTAGAGATGGAGAGAGAGAAATGGAAAAAGGTAGAGATGGAGAGAGAGAGAAATGGAAAAAGGTAGAGATGAAGAGAGAGAAATGGAAAAAGGTAGAGATGAAGAGAGAGGAATGGAAAAAGGTAGAGATGAAGAGAGAGGGAATTGGAAAAAGGTAGAGATGAAGAGAAAGAAATGGAAAAAGGTAGAGATGGAGAGAGGGAATTAGAAAAATGTAGAGATGAAGAGAAAGAAATGGAAAAAGGTAGAGATGGAGAGAGGGAATTGGAAAAAGGTAGAGATGAAGAGAAAAAAATGGAAAAAGGTAGAGATGGAGAGAGGGAATTAGAAAAATGTAGAGATGAAGAGAAAGAAATGGAAAAAGGTAGAGATGGAGAGAGGGAATTGGAAAAAGGTAGAGATGAAGAGAAAGAAATGGAAAAAGGTAGAGATGGAGAGAGAGACATGGAAAAAGGTAGAGATGAAGAGAATCATGAAGAGACAGAAGAAGTAGGAAGATGAAAGGATCTGTAATAAATATCAGGGGTTGAGGGGAAAGAGAGATGGGGTGAGGAGGACATAGCAGCGGAAAATGAAGAAAGGGGGGGAGAGAGGGAGAAAGAAAGGCGGGAAGAGACAGAAAAGGGGAAAGAATGATGGAGAGAGAGGAGGATAGTAGAGAGAGGAGGGGGTAGGGAGGGAGAGATGGAAAAGAAGAAAGCCTTCAGCGATGAGACCATTACAGGGGGATAATAAAGAGTTCCACTCTGTCACACGCGCCATTCCAGCAGCATCACACTGACCCCAAAGTGTCAACAAGCTAATAGACTGAGTATCAGCGCATTAAGACATGTCCCCAACACATATATACTGAACAAAAATGTCAACGCATCAATTTCAACAATTTGACTAAGTTACAGTTCACATAAGGAAATCAGTCGATTGAAATAAATTAATTAGGCCCAAATCTATGGATTTCACATTACTGGGCAGGAGTGCAGCCATTGGTGGGCCACTTGGGAGCCAGGCCCACCTACTGGGGAGTCAGGCCCACCTACTGGGGAGCCAGGCCCACCTACTGGGGAGCCAGGCCCACCTACTGGGGAGCCAGGCCCACCTACTGGGGAGCCAGGCCCACCTACTGGGGAGCCAGGCCCAGCCAATCAGAATGAGTTGTTCACAGCAAAAGGGCTTTATTACAGACAGGAATACTCCTCAGTTTCATCAGCTGCCCAGGTGGTTGGTCTCAAGGGATCCTGTAGGTAAAGAAGCCAAATGGGGTCTGCGGTTGTTACACGTGAGGCCGGTTGAGCGTACTGCCAAATTCTCTAAAACGATGTTGGAGGTGGCTTATCATAGAGAAATGAACATTCCATTTTCTGACCCAGCTCTGGTGGACATTCCTGCAGTCAGCATGCCAGTTGCACGCTCCCTCAAGACTTGAGACATCTGTTGTGTTGTGTGACAACTCTGAGAGGCCTTTCATTGTCCCCAGCAAAAGGTGCAACTATGTAATGATCATGCTGTTTTATCAGCTTCTCGATATGGCACTCTTGTCAGGTGGATGGATTATCTTGGCAAAGGAGAAATGCTCACTAACAGGGATGTAAACAAATTTGTGCACAACATTTTAGAGAAATAAGCTTTTTGTGCACATATGGAACATTTCTGGGATTTTTTATTTCAGCTCATGAAACATGGGACCAACACTTTACATGTTGCGTTTATATTTTTGTTCCCTCAGTGAATAGAAACACACACACACACTACACAACAACACATACACACACAGAGACACACAGGATTCAG
Source organism: Oncorhynchus gorbuscha (assembly GCF_021184085.1). Lineage (NCBI taxonomy): Eukaryota > Metazoa > Chordata > Actinopteri > Salmoniformes > Salmonidae > Oncorhynchus > Oncorhynchus gorbuscha. Next base: position 35,572,749 of record NC_060195.1, on the reverse strand, counting down.
ACAAAGCCTCTTTTGTAGACACAGGGATATCAGAAAGACCACAGATGTTGGTTATTCAAATGAATGTTTGCTCACGAAACACCACATTTTCTATTGATGTTCACTGCAAGATAGACTCCATAAATCCAATAGATAAAACTCAATGTTTTATGAGCCACATTGGGCCATCCTATACCCTTCTGAGAACTGAATCGTCTCCATAGACACGCTCTACAAAGTCATTCCAGCAGAACAATGATATTTATAATAACTCGACCTGGGACATCTTTTATTTTCTGCACACTGACACACACTCTCTTTGATCTCATCCTCTCTCTCTATCCCTTCCTACAGCCCCGTTTCTACCTGGATCTAACATGCGATCTTGTCCAAATTCTGATTTTGCCCACATATCCAGACGGGTGTAGACAATCAAAAGACACGTTGTGGTCTGATTGGGATCAGATCACCATGCCCACCTCCGGTGGAAGTAAGACACACATTGTGTCTGGATATCTTACATGTGTAGACAGATCTTGACATCATTATTCCTCCCTCTAAAATCATTGACAAGTGGAACCATTGACTAGTCATGAATATGTGTCTTACAATAAATAAATCAATATTATTTTGAAAGAATTTCTGTGAAATAATTTGCATTAAAGGAAGGGACCAGGAAATCTGGTCATAGTGCAGACACAGTGGACAGATAACAGACACATTTTGATACCATGTGTAGATACATTTCTGGAAATGTGGGCACATTCAGAATGTGGACAAGATCAGGAGAAAGGACCCATGTTAGCACCAGGTATAAATGGGACTTATCTGTCTGTCTACTTTGTTTGTTTCTTTCCTGAGCAGTATGAGCTGTCGCTCCCCCTCCCTCTCTTCTTCCCCTTCAGTCTCTCTATCCCACCCACACTCCATCCCTCCCCCTCCCTCTCTCCTTCCCCCTTAGTCACTCCATCCATCCCACCCACCCACCCCTCCCTCTCTCCTTCCCCCCTAAACCTCTCCCACCACCCTCCTTCCCTACCCTTCTCTCTCTCTCTCTCTCTCTCTCTCTCTCTCTCTCTCTCTCTCTCTCTCTCTCTCTCTCTCTCTCTCCCCTGTACTCTAGGGATTGTGGTTGTGAGCAGAAAGAGCAGACTGCAGGCCCAGTGTTTGTTAATCTGAGTGGAGCGGGAGAGAAGGACGGATGAAGAGGAAAGCCTGGGATTAACTGAGACACACACACACACACACACACACACACACACACAAATACCCACATGCACACACAGGCACACATTCACACTTATAGGACGCTCCACTGACTGAAGTTATAGTGTAAGTCGCTCTGGATAAGAGCGTCTGCTAAATGACTTAAATGTAAATGTAAGTCAACCCTTTAGAGAACAAATGTGTGAAGATGATGTGAGTGTATGGAGAAATGTCCTTCACCTTACCCTCTTGTTCTATCTGACGTTGTTTATTGTAACTTTTCCAGGAATTGTAGACCCACTGGGCACAAACGTCAGTTCAACATCTAGTTTTGATTTACATTTGGTAAATCGAATGTGAATTCAACGTGAAATCAGCAAAACATTTCACCATGCCATTGGATTTAGGTTAAAAGTTGAGTAAAAAAAATGAAATGCCCTTACATTGATAACTTGTTGCAAAACAATACGTTTTCCACATGGATTCAACGTCATCACAATAATTTGGGGGGTTTAAATGATGTGTAAACAATGCTGTTTCAACCAGTTTTTATCCAGTGGGGACCTCCTTGGTGAGTCAACCAGTTTTCAGTCCCCTGCCTTAAATATTTACAGTGCCCAATCAGGGCTCTTAATTGAATCTGTGGGCCCTCCCTCCGGGGAGACAGGCTTCTATCAGAGCCAATTAGGAGCATACAAGGCTGACAGTAATGGGTGCTATCTGACTGCTGCTCAGGGAGGGGGGGGGGGGCGGCAGGTATGATACAGGCTGCAGTAGTGACGCACCTTCCCCTCCTCATCTCCTCCTCCCAGTAAGCTAATACATGGGACGGAATGGCAGATACTGGAGGAAGAGGTGGTGAGGAGGATGGGGTGGAAGGTTTGGGGTTTTCAGAACTCTAACCCAATCAGATAGTGGCTGGCTTCCCCCTTACTGTTTTATTACTGCTGTCTAAGCACAGAGAGAGAAGAGCAGGACGGGGAGAGGGTGGGAGAGAAGAGGGAGAGAAGAGAGAGGGCAGGAAGGGGAGAGAGAGGGAGAGAAAGAGCGAGAGAGAGAAGAGAGAGAGGAAGAGAAAGGGAGAAGAAGAAAGACATGGTTAGTGGGGGTGAAATACAGAAAAAGAAAGGGAAAGGGGGATACCAAGTCAGCTGAATGCATTCAAACGAAATGTGTCTTCCGCATTTAACCCAACCCCTCTGAATCAAAGAGGTGCCGGGCTGAAGGATTTAGAGAGATACTTTTGAAGAGGAGGATACAATCTGACGATGAACACAGTCAGCCAGAATGATTCATGCCCTCTTACACATTGAGGCTCAAAGAAACTCATCAATTTCAAGAACTATCAAAAATGTGTTTTATTGTCCGTGCTTTCAGAAATGTTCAGCCAATGAAAAACTGGGGGAGAAGTTAAACTCTTCTGATGTCATTGTGGATGCCAAAGTGATGTCACAATCTACTACATTCACATTCTTCTAAATTCAACCACAGCTATATTCTACTACAGAAATTATACGACAGTCATATTCTACTACAGTCACATTTTACTACAGTCACATTCTACTACAGATATTATACGACAGTCACTTTCTACTACGGTCACATTCTATTACAGTCACATTTTACTACAGTCACACTCTACTACAGTCACACTATACTACTGTCACATTCTACTACAGTCACATTCTACTACAGTCCATTTCTACTACAGTCACATTCTACTACAGTCACACTCTACTACAGTCACATTCTACTACAGTCAAATTCTACTACAGTCACATTCTACTACAGATATTCTACTACAGTCACATTCTACTACAGTCACATTCTATTACAGAAATTATACAACAGTCACATTCTACTACAGTCACATTCTATTACAGTCACACTCTACTACAGTCACACTCTACTACAGTCACACTCTACTACTGTCACACTCTACTACTGTCACATTCTACTACAGTCACATTCAACTACAGTCACATTCTACTACACTCATAATCTACTCAGGTCATATTCTATTACAATCACATTCTACTACAGTCACACTCTACTACAGTCACATTCTACTACAGTCACATTCCACTACAGATATATTATACTACAGATATTCTACTACATTCTACTCCAGTCATAATCTACTACAGTCAAAATCTACTACAGTTACATTCTACTACAGATATTACACTACAGTCACATTCAACTACAGTTTTTGTTCATTAACATTCAACTGCAGTCACATTCTACTGCAGTCACATTCTACTGCAGTCACATTCTACTGCAGTCACATTCTACTGCAGTCACATTCTATGACAGTCACATTCTACTAACATCATAATCTACTACCGTCATAATCTACTACAGTCACATTCTACTACAGTCACATTCTAATACAGTCACATTATACTACAGTCACATGCGCTGGGCAGACTGGGGGCTCTGGGGGCAATGGCGGGGTGCTCGGCAGACTGGCGGCGCTGGGCAGACTGGGGGCACTGGCGGCGCTGGGCAGACTGGCGGCGCTGGGCAGACTGGGGGCGCTGGGCAGACTGGGGGCTCTGGCGGCGCTGGGCAGACTGGGGGCACTGGCGGTGCTGGGCAGACTGGCGGCGCAGAGCAGACTGGCGGCACTGGCGGCGCAGGGCAGACTGGCGGCGCTGGGCAGACTGGGGGCACTGGCGGTGCTGGGCAGACTGGCGGCGCAGGGCAGACTGGCAGCACTGGCGGCGCAGGGCAGACTGGCGGCGCTGGGCAGACTGGCGGCGCTGGGCAGACTGGTGGCGCTGGGCAGACTGGTGGCGCTGGGCATACTGGCGGCGATGGGCAGACTGGCGGCGCTGGGCAGACTGGCGACACTGGGCAGACTGGCGGCTCTGGTGGCGCTGGGCAGACTGAAAGATCTGGCTGCTCCATGCTGACTGTCGGCTCTGGCTGCTCCACGCTGACTGGCGGCTCTGGCTGCTCCATGTGGGCTGACAGCTCTGGCGGCTTCTTACAGACTGGCAGCTCCTTGCAGACTGACAGCTCCTTACAGACTGACAGCTCCTTGCAGACTGGCAGCTCCTTGCAGACTGGCAGCTCCTTGCAGACCGACAGCTCCTTGCAGACTGGCAGCTCCTTGCAGACTGGCAGCTCCTTGCAGACTGGCAGCTCTGGCTGCTTCATGCAGACTGACAGCTCTGGCTGCTTCATGCAGACTGACAGCTCTGGCTGCTCCATGCAGACTGACATCTCTGGCTGCTCCATGCAGACTGACATCTCTGGCTGCTCCATGCAGACTGACATCTCTGGCTGCTCCATGTGGGCTGACAGCTCTGGGGGCTTCTTACAGACTGGCAGCTCCTTGCAGACTGACAGCTCCTTGCAGACTGGCAGCTCCTTGCAGACTGGCAGCTCCTTGCAGACTGACAGCTCTGGCTGCTTCATGCAGACTGACAGCTCTGGCTGCTTCATGCAGACTGACATCTCTGGCTGCTCCATGCAGACTGACAGCTCTGGCTGCTCCATGCAGACTGACATCTCTGGCTGATCCATGCAGACTGACATCTCTGGCTGCTCCATGTGGGCTGACAGCTCTGGCGGCTTCTTACAGACTGGCAGGTCCTTGCAGACTGACAGCTCCTTGCAGACTGACAGCTCCTTGCAGACTGGCAGCTCCTTGCAGACTGACAGCTCCTTGCAGACTGACAGCACCTTGCAGACTGGCAGCTCCTTGCAGACTGACATCTCTGGCTGCTTCATGCAGACTGACATCTCTGGCTGCTCCATGCAGACTGACATCTCTGGCTGCTCCATGCAGACTGACATCTCTGGCTGCTCCATGCAGACTGACAGCTCTGGCTGCTCCATGCAGACTGACATCTCTGGCTGCTCCATGCAGACTGACAGCTCTGGCTGCACCATGCAGACTGACATCTTTGGCTGATCCATGCAGACTGACATCTTTGGCTGATCCATGCAGACTGACATCTTTGGCTGATCCATGCAGACTGACATCTCTGGCTGCTCCATGTGGGCTGTCAGCTCTGGCGGCTTCTTACAGACTGGCAGCTCCTTGCAGACTGACAGCTCCTTACAGACTGGCAGCTCCTTGCAGACTGACAGCTCCTTGCAGACTGACAGCTCTGGCTGCTTCATGCAGACTGACATCTCTGGCTGCTTCATGCAGACTGACAGCTCTGGCTGCTCCATGCAGACTGACAGCTCTGGCTGCTCCATGCAGACTGACATCTCTGGCTGCTCCATGCAGACTGACATTTCTGTCTGCTCCATGCAGACTGACAGGTCTGGCTGCTCCATGCAGACTGACATTTCTGTCTGCTCCATGCAGACTGACAGGTCTGGCTGCTCCATGCAGACTGACATCTCTGGCTGCTCCATGCAGGCTGACAGCTCTCGCTGCGCTGAACAGACAGGAGACTCCAGCAGCGCTGTAGAGGAAATAGGCTCTAGCTGCACTGAACAGGCGGGAGACTCCGGTAGCGCTGTAGAGGAGGAAGGCTCTGATAGCGCTAGACAGGCGGGAGACTCCGACAGCGCTGGAGAGGCGAGGCGCACTGTAGGCCTGATGCGTGGTGCTGGCACTGGTGGAACTGAACCGAGGACACGCACAGGAAGCCTAGTGCGGGGAGCTGCTACCGGAGGACTGGGGTGTGGAGGTGGCACAGGATGGGCTCGACCGTGAAGGCGTACTGGAGATCTTGAGAGCAGTGCTGGCACAGGACGTGCAAGGCTAGGGATGTGCACAGGAGGCCTGATGCGTGAGGCTGGCACCAACTTCACCAGCCGACTAACACGCACCTCAGGACGAGTATGGAGCGCTGACCCAGGTGCCATCAAATCCCCTACAAGTTCCGTCGGGCGAATTCCATGCAAAAAGCACCAACCAGCAACTCCCTCATTTCTCTCTCCTCCAATTTCCCCATTAACTCCTTCACAGTCTCTGCTTCGCTCACCTCCAACACCGGCTCTGGTCTCTTCCTTGGCTCCTCACGATAAACAGGGAGAGTTGGCTCAGGTCTGAATCCTGACTCTGCCACACTCTCCCTGAGCCCCCCCTCCAATACATTTTTGGGGCTGACTCTCCTCATACCGGTGCCTCTCCGCTCTCATCGCCTCCAGTTCTTCCTTGGGGCGGCGATATTCTCCAGGCTGAGCCCAGGGTCCTTTACCGTTCAGTTCTTCCTCCTCTTTGGGCTGCTCCTGTTGCCTCTTCTCCTGCTGCACCTTTGGGCGGCTACACTCCCCTGGTTTAGCCCAGGGTCCTCTCCCGTCGAGGGTTTCCTCCCATGTCCAGAAATCCTTATTGCGCATCTCCTCTTTGGGCTGCTCCTGCCTGTTGACGCGCTGCTTGGTCTGTTTAGGGTGGGTGATTCTGTAACGGTTTTCTAGGTGTGGTGAAGGAGAGTCGGACCAAACTGCAGCGTGTAGATTGCGATCCATGTTTAATGAACAAAAACGTAACACAAATCTAAAACACAAACATTTACATTACATTACATTTAAGTCATTTAGCAGACGCTCTTACAAACACTACAAAACAAAGAACGTAACGAAAACCGAAACAGCCTATACTAGTGAAAACTAACACAGACAGGAACAAGGACACTAAGGACAATCACCCACAAAACAACCAAAGAATATGGCTGCCTAAATATGGTTCCCAATCAGAGACAACGATAAACACCTGCCTCTGATTGAGAACCACTCCAGACAGCCATAGACTTTGCTAGATCACCCCACTAGCTACAATCCCAATACATACCAAAACCCCAAATAAAACACACCACAATACAAAAACCCCATGCCACACCCTGGCCTGAACCAAACATGAAGATAAACACAAAATACTTCGACCAGGGCGTGGCACAGATATTCTACTACAGTCACATTCTACTACAGATTTTACACTACAGTCACATTCTATTACAGATATATTCTACGACAGTCACATTCTACTACAGTCATAATCTACTACAGTCACATTCTACTACAGTCACATTCTAATACAGTCACATTCTACTACAGTCACATTCTATAACAGTCATAATCTACTACAGTCACATTATACTGCGCAGACCAGCTGGCCGGTGTGTTTACGGACATATTCAATCAATCCCTATACCAGTCTGCTGTTCCCACATGCTTCAAGAGGGCCACCATTGTTCCTGTTCCCAAGAAAACTAAGGTAACTGAGCTAAACGACTACCGCCCCGTAGCACTCACTTCCGTCATCATGAAGTGCTTTGAGAGACTAGTCAAGGACCATATCACCTCCACCCTACCTGACACCCTAGACCCACTCCAATTTGCTTACCGCCCAAATAGGTCCACAGGGGATGCAATCTCAACCACACTGCACACTGCCCTAACCCACCTGGACAAGAGAAATACCTATGTGAGAATGCTGTTCATCGACTACAGCTCGGCATTCAACACCATAGTACCCTCCAAGCTCATCATCAAGCTCGAGACCCTGGGTCTCGACCCCGCCCTGTGCAACTGGGTACTGGACTTCCTGACGGGCCGCCCCCAGGTGGTGAGGGTAGGCAACAACATCTCCTCCCCGCTGATCCTCAACACGGGGGCCCCACAAGGGTGCGTTCTGAGCCCTCTCCTGTACTCCCTGTTCACCCACGACTGCGTGGCCACGCACGCCTCCAACTCAATCATCAAGTTTGCGGACGACACAACAGTGGTAGGCTTGATTACCAACAACGACGAGACGGCCTACAGGGAGGAGGTGAGGGCCCTCGGAGTGTGGTGTCAGGAAAATAACCTCACACTCAACGTCAACAAAACTAAGGAGATGATTGTGGACTTCAGGAAACAGCAGAGGGAACACCCCCTATCCACATCGATGGAACAGTAGTGGAGAGGGTAGCTAGTTTTAAGTTCCTCGGCATACACATCACAGACAAACTGAATTGGTCCACTCACACTGACAGCGTCGTGAAGAAGGCGCAGCAGCGCCTATTCAACCTCAGGAGGCTGAAGAAATTCGGCTTGTCACCAAAAGCACTCACAAACTTCTACAGATGCACAATCGAGAGCATCCTGGCGGGCTGTATCACCGCCTGGTACGGCAACTGCTCCGCCCTCAACCGTAAGGCTCTCCAGAGGGTAGTGAGGACTGCACAACGCATCACCGGGGGCAAACTACCTGCCCTCCTGGACACCTACACCACCCGTTGTTACAGGAAGGCCATAAAGATCATCAAGGACATCAACCACCCGAACCACTGCCTGTTCACCCCGCTATCATCCAGAAGGCGAGGTCAGTACAGGTGCATCAAAGCTGGGACCGAGAGACTGAAAAACAGCTTCTATCTCAAGGCCATCAGACTGTTAAACAGCCACCACTAACACTGAGTGGCTGCTGCCAACACACTGTCATTGACACTGACCCAACTCCAGCCATTTTAATAATGGGAATTGATGGGAAATGATGTAAATATATCACTAGCCACTTTAAACAATGCTACCTTATATAATGTTACTTACCCTACATTATTAATCTCATATGCATATGTATATACTGTACTCTACATCATCGACTGCATCCTTATGTAACACATGTATCACTAGCCACTTTAACTATGCCACTTTGTTTACTTCGTCTACACACTCATCTCATATGTATATACTGTACTCGATACCATCTACTGTATGCTGCTCTGTACCATCACTCATTCATATATCCTTATGTACATGTTCCTTATCCCCTTACACTGTGTATAAGACAGTAGTTTTGGAATTGTTAGTTAGATTACTTGTTGGTTATCACTGCATTGTCGGAACTAGAAGCACAAGCATTTCGCTACACTCGCATTAACATCTGCTAACCATGTGTATGTGACAAATAAAATTTGATTTGATTTGATTTGATTTGATTTGATTTGATACTACAGTCACATTCTACTACAGTTTTCATCCATCTACATTCTACTGCAGTCACATTCTACTGTGGTCACATTCTACGACAGTCACATTCTACAACAGTCATAATCTACTACAGTCACATTCTACTACAGTCACATTCTAAAACAGTCACAGTCTACTACAGTCACATTCTATAACAGTCATAATCTACTGCAGTCACATTATACTACAGTCACACTCTACTACAGTCACATTCTACTTCAGTCACCTTCTACTACAGTCATATTGTACTACAGTCATAGTCTCCTCCAGTCACACTCTACTACAGTCATATTCTACTACAGGCACATTCTACTACAGTCATATTATACTACATTCACATTGTATTACAGTCACATTATACTACAGTCACATTCTAGAATGCAGTCTTTCAGAATAACGAACACAGAACAAGCCCACCGTTCTCTCACTATGGGACCTCTATCTCTCTGATCCCAGGCCAGAGACACCCAAAGCTATCTGAGTGAGCCAGCAAGGGCATTCTGCTTGACTGGGGGAGAGGCAGGGGTGCATATGGGCAGAAGGTCAGAGAGGGAGAGAGGGGGGTTGAGGGTGATCCTGATGGTGGCACATAGCGGCCAAGTGTATGTGTGTGTGTGTCTGTGTGTCTGTGTGTGTGTGAGCATCAAAGCCTCAAGTCATGCCACGCTGCCTTGAAACCCTGCCGTCACCTAGACCTGTTGGCAACCTCTGCTAAGTGGGAAATGTGCTTTGTGGTTAGAGAGAGCTAACCCTTCTCCCTCATCCACACAAAGCTCTGGGGTTTACACAGAGAAAAGCACTCACATCACATAGAGACAATTCACCCTAAATAATTCCCCCAGAGTGATTCATCCATGATGCCCTCTTACACATTAATGCTTACAGAAACTCATCAATTTGAAGAACCATCAAAAATGTGTTTTATTGTCCGTGCTTTCCGAAATGTTCAGCCAATGAAAAACTGTAAGCGCCGAGGGGAAGTTAAACTTTTCTGATGTCACTGTGGGTGCCAAAGTGATGTCACATTCTACTAGTCACATTCTACCAGTAGTAGTAAAATCAGTGGGGAAGTCAAGCCAAGCCAGTAAAAATACATATTACAACCTACAGCGCATCCGGTATTCAGCCCGCATGACTTTCTCCACATTTTGTTATGTTACAGCCTTATTCTAAAATTGATTCAATATTTTTTGCCCTCATCAATCTACACACAATATACCCCACAATGACAAAGGGCCAACAGGTTCTTAGAAATGTTTGGTCATTTAAACAAAAATGTAAAACTGAAATACTTTATTAACGTAAGTATTCAGAGCCTTTGCTGCTATGACACTCCAAATTGAGCTCAGATGCATCCTGTTTCCATTGATCATCCTTGAGCTGTATCTACAACTGTGGTAAATTCAATTGATTGAACATGATTTGGAAAGGCACACACCTGTCTATATAAGGTCCCACAGTTGACAGTAAAGCTAACTAAAAAGCATCATTCCCCAAGAGAGGATGGCTTTCACTTCCGCAGTGACGAATCCATGAACTTCTTTGACGAAAAGATCATTATCTTTAGAAAACAAATGACAGACTCCTCTTTGAATATGCGTATTTCTCCAAACGCCTAGTTGTCCTGAGTTAGCATAGAACTGCCAGGACCTAGGATCAATGGAGACATTCAAGTGTTTTTATCCTATATCTCTTGACACATTCATGAACATATTAATGGCCTCTAAATATTCCAGCTGCATACTAGACCCTATTCCAACTAAACTACTGAAAGAGCTACTTCCTGTGCTTGGCCCTCCTATGTTGAACATAATAAATGGCTCCCTAACCCCCGGATGTGTACCAAACTCACTAAAAGTGGCAGTATTAAAGCCTCTCTTGAAAAAGACCAACCTTGACCTGGAAAATTTAAAAAACACTATCAGCCTAGATCGATTCTCTCATTCCTCTCAAAAATTATTTTTAAACTAGACCCCAAAATCGAGACTGCACTCTTGAAGGTGGTTAATTACCTTTTACAGTTTTTCCCATTTACATTTACATTTAAGTCATTTAGCAGACGCTCTTATCCAGAGCGACTTACAAATTTGTGCATTCACCTTATGACATCCAGTGGAACAGTCCCTTTACAATAGTGCATCTAAATCTTAAAGGGGGGGGGGTGAGAAGGATTACTTATCCTATCCTAGGTATTCCTTAAAGAGGTGGGGTTTCAGGTGTCTCCGGAAGGTGGTGATTGACTCCGCTGTCCTGGCGTCGTGAGGGAGTTTGTTCCACCATTGGGGGGCCAGAGCAGCGAACAGTTTTGACTGGGCTGAGCGGGAACAGTACTTCCTCAGTGGTAGGGAGGCGAGCAGGCCAGAGGTGGATGAACGCAGTGCCCTTGTTTGGGTGTAGGGCCTGATCAGAGCCTGGAGGTACTGAGGTGCCGTTCCCCTCACAGCTCCGTAGGCAAGCACCATGGTCTTGTAGCGGATGCGAGCTTCAACTGGAAGTCAGTGGAGAGAGCGGAGGAGCGGGGTGACGTGAGAGAACTTGGGAAGGTTGAACACCAGACGGGCTGCGGCATTCTGGATGAGTAGTAGGGGTTTAATGGCACAGGCAGGGAGCCCAGCCAACAGCGAGTTGCAGTAATCCAGACGGGAGATGACAAGTGCCTGGATTAGGACCTGCACCGCTTCCTGTGTGAGGCAGGGTCGTACTCTGCGGATGTTGTAGAGCATGAACCTACAGGAACGGGCCACCGTCTTGATGTTAGTTGAGAACGACAGGGTGTTGTCCAGGATCACGCCAAGGTTCTTAGCGCTCTGGGAGGAGGACACAATGGAGTTGTCAACCGTGATGGCGAGATCATGGAACGGGCAGTCCTTCCCCGGGAGGAAGAGCAGCTCCGTCTTGCCGAGGTTCAGCTTGAGGTGGTGATCCGTCATCCACACTGATATGTCTGCCAGACATGCAGAGATGCGATTCGCCACCTCGTCATCAGAAGGGGGAAAGGAGAAGATTAATTGTGTGTCGTCTGCATAGCAATGATAGGAGAGACCGTGTGAGGTTATGACAGAGCCAAGTGACTTGGTGTATAGCGAGAATAGGAGAGGGCCTAGAGCAGAGCCCTGGGGGACACCAGTGGTGAGAGCGCGTGATGAGGAGACAGATTCTCGCCACGCCACCTGGTAGGAGCGACCTGTCAGGTAGGACGCAATCCAAGCGTGGGCCGCGCCGGAGATGCCCAACTCGGAGAGGGTGGAGAGGAGGATCTGATGGTTCACAGTATCGAAGGCAGCCGATAGATCTAGAAGGATGAGAGCAGAGGAGAGAGAGTTAGCTTTAGCGGTGCGGAGCGCCTCTGTGATACAGAGAAGAGCAGTCTCAGTTGAATGACTAGTCTTGAAACCTGACTGATTTGGATCAAGAAGGTCATTCTGAGAGAGATAGCGGGAGAGCTGGCCAAGGACGGCACGTTCAAGAGTTTTGGAGAGAAAAGAAAGAAGGGATACTGGTCTGTAGTTGTTGACATCGGAGGGATCGAGTGTAGGTTTTTTCAGAAGGGGTGCAACTCTCGCTCTCTTGAAGACGGAAGGGACGTAGCCAGCGGTCAGGGATGAGTTGATGAGCGAGGTGAGGTAAGGGAGAAGGTCTCCGGAAATGGTCTGGAGAAGAGAGGAGGGGATAGGGTCAAGCGGGCAGGTTGTTGGGCGGCCGGCCGTCACAAGACGCGAGATTTCATCTGGAGAGAGAGGGGAGAAAGAGGTCAGAGCACAGGGTAGGGCAGTGTGAGCAGAACCAGCGGTGTCGTTTGACTTAGCAAACGAGGATCGGATGTCGTCGACCTTCTTTTCAAAATGGTTGACGAAGTCATCTGCAGAGAGGGAGGAGGGGGGGGATTCAGGAGGGAGGAGAAGGTGGCAAAGAGCTTCCTAGGGTTAGAGGCAGAAGCTTGGAATTTAGAGTGGTAGAAAGTGGCTTTAGCAGCAGAGACAGAAGGAGGAGAGAGTAGCGGGGGAGAGAGAGCGAAGGTTGGGACGGCGCGATACCATCCGAGTAGGGGCAGTGTGGGAAGTGTTGGATGAGAGCGAGAGGGAAAAGGATACAAGGTAGTGGTCGGAGACTTGGAGGGGAGTTGCAATGAGGTTAGTGGAAGAACAGCATCTAGTAAAGATGAGGTCGAGCGTATTGCCTGCCTTGTGAGTAGGGGGGAGGGTGAGAGGGTGAGGTCAAAAGAGGAGAGGAGTGGAAAGAAGGAGGCATAGAGGAATGAGTCAAAGGTAGACGTGGGGAGGTTAAAGTCGCCCAGAACTGTGAGAGGTGAGCTGTCCTCAGGAAAGGAGCTTATCAAGGCATCAAGCTCATTGATGAACTCTCCGAGGGAACCTGGAGGGCGATAAATGATAAGGATGTTAAGCTTGAAAGGGCTGGTAACTGTGACAGCATGGAATTCAAAGGAGGCGATAGACAGATGGGTAAGGGGAGAAAGAGAGAATGACCACTTGGGAGAGATGAGGATCCCGGTGCCACCACCCCGCTGACCAGAAGCTCTCGGGGTGTGCGAGAACACGTGTGCAGAGGGGAGAGAACAGGGATAGACAGACACATAGTTGACAGGCTACAGAAGAGACTACGCTAATGCAAAGGAGATTGGAATGACAAGTGGACTACACGTCTCGAATGTTCAGAAAGTTAAGCTTACGTAGCAAGAATCTTATTGACTAAAATGATTAAAATGATACAGTACTGCTGAAGTAGGCTAGCTGGCAGTGGCTGCGTTGTTGACTTTGTAGGCTAGCTGGCAGTGGCTGCGTCGTTGACACTACACTAATCAAGTCGTTCCGTTGAGTGTAATAGCTTCTACAGTGCTGCTATTCGGGGGCTAGCTGGCTAGCTAGCAGTGTTGATTACGTTACGTTGCGTTAAAAGAACGACAATAGCTGGCTAGCTAACCTAGAAAATCGCTCTAGACTACACAATTATCTTTGATACAAAGACGGCTATGTAGCTAGCTATGTAGCTAGCTACGATCAAACAAATCAAACCGTTGTACTGTAATGAAATTAAATGAAAATGTGATACTACCTGTGGAGCGAAGCGGAATGCAACCGGGTTGTTGAGTTCTATTAGGAAGACGTTGGCTAGCTGTTGGCTAGCTAGCAGTGTCTCCTACGTTAAGGACGACAAATAGCTGGCTAGCTAACCTCGGTAAATTAAGATAATCACTCTAAGACTACATACTCTAAACTACACAATTATCTTGGATACGAAGACAGCGAAGACAGCTATGTAGCTAGCTAACACTACACTAATCAAGTCGTTCAGTTGAGTGTAATAGTTTCTACAGTGCTGCTAATCGGTGGACGTTTGCTAGCTGGCTAGCTGCTGGGCAGAGCAGTGAAGACTACGTTAGGACGACGAAATACGATAATTACGCAATTATCTTTGATACAAAGACGGCTATGTAGCTAGCTAAGAAGAAATTGCTAAGATTAGACAAATCAAACCGTTGTACTATAATGAAATGAAAAAAAGTTATACTAAAAAAAAAGTTATACTACCTGCGGAGCGAAATGCGGATGCGACCGCTCGCTCCAACCCGGAAGTTGTGTTTTAAGTGTGTTTACACACTTAAATTGGAACTTGAAACGCAATCACCGAAACCTGACACTCATGTGCCAAATCCCTAAACCAAGTACGCAAAATTGCAAGCACAATTCCTGCTTTACACTCAGTTGTCAATTCTATATCACACTTTTTGCAAAACACTACACACAGTTCTCGACATAAGGCACAACATTAAAAAATAAAATCTCTTTAGTGCCTTTGGAAAGCAAAGCCAATCACAATGCCAGCTCTATATACCAATTGGCAACACCCAATCCTCACAGCTGTAAACACTAGTTGCTGAATTGTTCACTTAGAAGCTTTAGTACTATAAAAGGCCACAGATGAGCTCACCTGTTTTGGAGGAAAATGGAAGTCAATGGTAAAGAGCTAGAGGTGACGGAGGGAGAGTAAGAGGAGGACGAGGAAGGACAGTTGTCTCAGATGAGATCAGGGCCACATTGGTTGTGCTCAACCATAGATTGGGGCTGGGCAGAGTTCAGCCCAACTTGAGCCGCCCAAGGGTTGCATCTATCATCCGTACATTCAGAAATGAGAACCGGTAAGTTACCTACCATCTACACTATGCTCTTTATGTATGTATACTGCAGTATACTGCAGTCCGACATATCAGTAGGTCTATGTTACTCAATGATTGTTGGCATATGTTACAGTAATGTAATTTCATATCGAAAGAAAATAGATTATTTTAGCTTACTGTAACCAATCATATCATATTTGTGGATCTTCTGCAGAAATGAGAGTCGGCCAGGCCATGGTGGAAGACACCGGCTGTTCACACCAGAACAGGAGACCTCTAATTGTGAACATGGTGGTGGCAAACAACACCATTATACTAGGAGAAATCCAGAACCACATAATTGCAGACAACACAATATTCAATAACATTCACCAGGTGGGCTTGTCTACATTGGACCGTGTATTACAGCACAACCGAATCCAGATGAAACAGGTCTACGGGGAGCCATTAGAGCGAAACTCAGATAGGGTTAAAGAACAGCACTGTAAATATGTGCAAGTACTATACTGTGAATTTACTATCATATCATGACTGGATAGACACATTACAGTACTGTAATCCAATGTATTGTGCCTCACCATATTGACTGGTCCACTATTTTGTTTCACGATATATTCTACCTCTTGGTGATGTCATTCGGAAACACAAGTTCCACTGCTATGCAGACGACACACAGCTGTACCTTTCAATGAAACGTGGTGAAACCCCAAAATGTCCTACCCCGGAAGCCTGTGTTTTAGACATAAGGAAGTGGATGGCGGCAATGATTAATTTTTGAACTCGGACTAAACAGAAATGCTAGTTCTAGGTCCAAAGAAACAAATTTATCTGCTGTCGGATTTGACAATTAATCTTGATTGTTGTACAGCGTCTCATCATAATTACTCCAGTGCTAGCCTCTCTACACTGACTTCCTGTTAAGACTAGGGCTGATTTCAAGGTTTTACTGCTAACCTACAAAGCATTACAGGGGCTTGTTCCTACCTATCTCTCCGATTTGGTCCTGCCATACATTTCTAAGCAAACAGCTGGAGGCAGGGCTTTCTCCTATAGCGCTCCATTTTTATGGAATGGTCTGCCTATCCATGCGAGGGTTGCAGACTCGGTCTCGACCTTTAAGTCTTTACTGAAGACTCATATCTCCAGAAAGACCTATGATTGAGTGTAGTCTGGCCCAGGGGTGCGAAGGTCAATGGCAAGGCATTGGAGCGATGAACCGCCCTTGCTGTCTCTTCCTGTTCGGCTCACATCTCTCCACTTGGTTCTCTGCCTCTGACCCAATTATGGGAGCTGAGTCAATGGCTTACTAGTGCTCTTCCATGTCATCCCTAGGAGGGGTGCGTCACTTGAGTGGGTTGAGTCAATGACGTGATCTTCCTTTCCGGTTTTGAGCACCCTTGGGCACATGCGGTGGAGAAGATCTTTGTGGGCTATACTCAGCCTTGTCTCAGAGTAGCAAGTTGCTGGTCTATTGATATCCCTCTATTGGTGTGGAGGGTTATATCCTACTTGGTTGGCCCTATTGTTAGAGGGGGCCACAGTGCCCCCCCCCACCTGTCACTGTCCCATCTCAGCCACCAGTATCTATGCTGCAATTGTCTATGTACCGGGGTATAGGGTCAGTCTATATCTGCTGTAATTATCTTACCTTACCTGGTGTCCTGTGTGAATTCCCAGTCTTTCAATCGCGGTTATTGATACATTGTCTGTTTTGCCAGTAGCCTAAAGCTCGCCCTCTCTCCCTCCCTGCCCGGAGGACCTGAGCCCTAGGACCATGCATCAGGACTACCTGGCCTGATGACTCCTGGCTGTCCCCAGTCCACCTGGTCATGCTCCTGCTCCAGTTTCAACTGTTCTGCCTGCAGCTATGCAACCCTGACCTGTTCACCAGATGTGCTACCTTGTCCCGGACCTGCTGTTTTCGACTCTCTCTCTCTACCCCACCTGCTGTCTCGACCTCTGAATGCATGGATATGAAAAGCCAGCTGACATTTACTCCTGAGGTACTGGTCTAATGAACCCTCTTCAACCACTGTGATTATTATTTGACCCTGTTGATCATCGATGACAGTTTGAACATCTTGAAGAACAACCTGGCACTTTGAACAACCATGTACTCTTATAATCTCCACCAGGCACAGCCAGAAGAGGATTTTACCACCCCTCAGAGCCTGGTTTCTGTAGCTCCCTTCAGTAACCACGAGCACAACCGTTCCTTGATTTTAACTGGCGGCTTTATTCTGTAGTTTTAGTCAGAATTATCACCTTCCGTGAGAACTATAAAGTAAATGAAAAATACAGTTAAGCACACTCTTACAACCTTATCTTACGAGTGACTTATTAGCTTGGTATAACTCTGAAGTGCTTACATACATAACAGTTTAACCGGCGTTATAACGGGTTCAGGTTGTGATGTGGTTGATTGTGAATGTGGACTTCAGGAAACAGCAGAGGGAACACCCCCCTATCCACATCGATGGAACAGTAGTGGAGAGGGTAGCTAGTTTTAAGTTCCTCGGCATACACATCACAGACAAACTGAATTGGTCCACTCACACTGACAGCGTCGTGAAGAAGGCGCAGCAGCGCCTATTCAACCTCAGGAGGCTGAAGAAATTTGGCTTGTCACCAAAAGCACTCACAAACTTCTACAGATGCACAATCGAGAGCATCCTGGCGGGCTGTATCACCGCCTGGTACGGCAACTGCTCCGCCCTCAACCGTAAGGCTCTCCAGAGGGTAGTGAGGACTGCACAACGCATCACCGGGGGCAAACTACCTGCCCTCCAGGACACCTACACCACCCGTTGTTACAGGAAGGCCATAAAGATCATCAAGGACATCAACCACCCGAACCACTGCCTGTTCACCCCGCTATCATCCAGAAGGCGAGGTCAGTACAGGTACATCAAAGCTGGGACCGAGAGACTGAAAAACAGCTTCTATCTCAAGGCCATCAGACTGTTAAACAGCCACCACTAACACTGAGTGGCTGCTGCCAACACACTGTCATTGACACTGACCCAACTCCAGCCATTTTAATAATGGGAATTGATGGGAAATGATGTAAATATATCACTAGCCACTTTAAACAATGCTACCTTATATAATGTTACTTACCCTACATTATTCATCTCATATGCATATGTATATACTGTACTCTACATCATCGACTGCATCCTTATGTAACACATGTATCACTAGCCACTTTAACTATGCCACTTTGTTTACTTTGTCTACACACTCATCTCATATGTATATACTGTACTCGATACCATCTACTGTATGCTGCTCTGTACCATCACTCATTCATATATCCTTATGTACATGTTCCTTATCCCCTTACACTGTGTATAAGACAGTAGTTTTGGAATTGTTAGTTAGATTACTTGTTGGTTATCACTGCATTGTCGGAACTAGAAGCACAAGCATTTCGCTACACTCGCATTAACATCTGCTAACCATGTGTATGTGACAAATAAAATTTGATTTGATTTGATTAAACACATAACTAAACGAACAAATACCTCATTGGCTGCTTATTACAGAAGGGAGGAAATCAAACTTCACACTTATTATTCCTGGCATGAATTCACACTTCATCCTAACATACACTCTTCAACCTTTATGAACTACACCCGATGACATGAAAACTTAGCTAACGCAGCGCAGGATTGCCTTCCCTCCAAAAGTGTGTTGCTACAATAAGGATCCCCGTTACAACAGTATTAGCTACGTAGTTCCGCTTGTATTATAATTTCCCCCGCACGGCGGACACAAACAATTCAAACAAAAGACAACGACATAACCTGTAAGTCTAACTGTCAGTTACAGTTCCTTTCTAGGTTTCTTCCTAGGTTCCTGCCTTTCTAGGGAGTTTTTCTTAGCCCCCATGCTTCTACATCTGCATTGCTTTCTGTTTGGGGTTTTAGGCTGGGTTTATGTATAGCACCTTGTGACATCTGATGATGTAAAAAGGGTTTTATAAATTAAGTTGATTGATTGATTGAGTGCATGTCAGAGCAAAAACCAAGCCACGAGGATGAAGGAATTGTCCGAAGAGCTCTGAGACAGGATTGTGTCGAGGCACAGACCTGGGGAACGGTACCAAAAATGTCTGCAGCATTGAAGATCCCTAAGAACACAGTGGCCTCCATCATTCTTAAATGGAAGAATTTTGGAACCACCAAGACTCTTCCTAGAGCTGGCCGTCCGGCCAAACTGAGCAATCGGGGGAGAAGGGCCTTGGTACGGGAGGTGCCCAAGAACCCGATGGTGACTCTGACAGAGCTCCATAGTTCCTCTGTGGAGATGAGAGAACCTTCCAGAAGGACAACCATCTGTGCAGCACTCCACAAATCAGGCCTTTATGGTAGAGTGGCCAGACGGAAGGCACATGACAGCCCTTAAGGCACATGACAGCCCGCTTGGAGTTTGCCAAAAGGCACCTAAATGACTCTCAGACCATGAGAAACAAGATTATCTGGTCTGATGAAACCAAGATGAAACTATTTGGTGTGCCAATCTTGTAGCGTAATACCCGAGAACACTCAAATATGTAATCGCTACCAAAGGTGCTTCAACAAAGTACTGAGTAAATGGTCTGAATACTTATGCAAATGTAAAAAAAAAATGTCAAACCTGTTTTTGCTTGGTCATTATGGGGTATTGTGTGTCGATTGATGAGGGAAAATTGTATCAATTTTAGAATAAGGCTGTAAGGTGACAAAATGTGGAAAAAGTTAAGGGGTCTGAATACTTTCTGAATGCACTGTATGTTGTGATAATTGCAATTGTTTCCTTTATAACCCATTTGTATATATTCCACCGTGATATAGAATAAGGCCGAGATAACAAAAACACAACAGTCACACAAAACCGGAGAGCAACATATGTCCACAAAGCAAATATTGGATGTAGCAAACAGTTACATGACCTAATGCACAGTCAAGGAAGTGAATGTTTTCAACAGTTTATGAAACAACTACTGATTTAGAACCACAGAGTTACCGCATGTCAGCACAAAGACAACAGGAGCACTGCCTCCGTTATTCCAGCACCATTTCAACTTAAACTTTGAAACATCATCAAATCAACTAGGCTATAATACAGTGAAAACAAACTTCAAGATACCAAAAACTATTTAGGGCAGATTGTCCAGTCAATGCTGCTAAATTTCATATTCCTGTCAATGGCACGGATTTCTGTATCTGTGTGTGTGCATGCGCGCACAAGTAGACATTTTTTTTTGTCTCACCCTACTTGTAGGCTAGTTGAACACCGATGCCATGCCATCTCTTTCATCTCTTTCATGTTGGCAGAATGGTCTATGGCTCTGTCATGCGGTACACTTTTAGTTTTTGTTGTCATAGGCTACCTAGTTAAAATGCTTGCCTACTCCCTCCCATGGGCAACAATGCGCCAGCTAAGTTAGCTAGCTAGTTAATGTGAATCTACTACTACACCTAAGCTACATATTGAACTTCAACTGTCTCAGGTCAGTTGCACAGCATATAAATATATGGTTAGATCAGAATCGCCGTCATAATCATTGGCCTGTACAGAGAATTACATAAGTCAAAACCACAAGTCCAAATCCCCATCTCCATCCATGGCTTAGGAAAACGCTGATTTAGCAAGCTAGCTACTGTAGGACAACAACACAAGCAGACCAGAAACATAAAATATCCCTTGGCATCCATGAATACACGGCACTGCATTCTACAGTACTACAGTTCCAATCTCCTACAGTCCCATTCTACTACAGTCTCTCTCTAAAACCATTTGTCTCTCTCAAAATCAATTCAAAGTGCTTTATTGGAATGGAAAACATATGTTTACATTGCCACAGCAAGTGAAGTGGAAAATAAACAAAAGTGAAAAAAACAATACAACATTTACAGTCTACATTACACTCACAAAAGTTTAAAAGGAATAGAGACATTTCAAATGTCATATCACGGCTATGTACAGTGCTATAGCGATGTGCAAATACTTAAAGTAGAAAAGAGAAAATACATAAACCTAAATATGTTTTTTGTTCTTCACTGGTTGACCTTTTTTTGTGGCAACAGGTCGGAAATATTGCTGCTGTAGATATGGGAGTTGATCAAAATTGGATTTGTTTAGGATTTCTTTGTGGGTCTGTGTAATCTGAGGGAAATATGTGTCTCTAATATGGTCATATATTTGGTAAGAGGTTAGGAAGTGCAGATCAGTTTCCACCTCATTTTGTGGCCAGTGTGCACACAGCCTATTTTCTCTTGAGAGCCAGGTCTGCCTACGGCGGCCTCTCTCAATAGCAAGGCCATGCTCACTGAGTTTGTACATAGTCAAAGCTTTCCTTGATATTGTGTCAATCCCAGTGGTCAGGTATTCTGCCACTGTATACTCTCTGTTTAGGGCCAAATAGCATTCCAGTTTGCTCCTTTTTTTGTCAATTATTTCCAATGTGTCAAGTAATTCTATTTTTGTGTTCTCGTGATTTGGTTGGGTCTAATTGTGTTGCTGTCCTGGGGACCTGTGGGGTCTGTTTGTGTTTGTGAACAGAGCCCCAGGACCAGCTTGCTTAGGGAACTCTCATCTAGGTTATCTCTGTATATCACGATTTAGGGAAAACCCAGATGCAGACAGTGTCGAAGTAACAAAAGTGTATTACTAGAACAGGGGGCAGGCAAAACGACAGCTCAAGGGTAGGCAGAGGTCAGTAATCCAGATCAGAGTCTAAAAGGTACAGAACGGCAGGCAGTCTCAGGGTCAGGGTAGGCAGAGGTCAATAATCCAGTGTGGTGGGGCAAGGTACAGGACGGCAGGCTGGCTCAGGGTCAGGGCAGGCAAAATGGTCATAACCGTTAAAACTAGAAAACAGGAGACAAAGGGCTGTGAGACATGGGTTTGATGTTAGACACGTGAAATGTGGGATGTATACGGAGGGGCAACGGAAGACAAACAGCAGAGGGGCTAATGACCTTGGAGATGGGTCACCTCCAGGTATAGACGACAAGCGGACCGCCACCGGACCCCGGCTGCCCGGTATCATCTTGGACAGAAGGTATGGCTGTCCATCCGGGATCTGCCCCTCCGGGTGGATTCCCGCAAACCTTCCCGCCGGTACGGCAGGCTGGCTCAGGGTCTGGGCAGGGAGAATGGTCAAAACCGCGAAAACTAGAAAACAGGAACTATAGAAAAGACAGGAGCAAGGGGAAAACGCTGATAGGCTTGACTAACAAAATGAACTGGCAACAGGCAAACAGAGAACACAGGTATAAATACACAGTGGATAATGAGGGGAGATGAGAGACACTTGGTGGGGGGTGGAGACAAGCACAAAGACAGGTGCAACAGATCTGGGTGTGACTCTGCAGGTGATGGATTTGTTAAGGAAGGTATGGGAATTGCTTATTTTTAGGTGGTTGTATGCATTATTTGATGTTTTATGCTGTACTCTCTCTCTCTCTCTCTCTCTCTCTCTCTCTCTCTCTCTGGGTGTTGCCTCTAAACTTCTGGGCATGGTGATTCATTGGCCCGTGGCCCCTGACATTCTCACATAACAACATCCAGCTGGAGCAAGGCTGTCACTCGCTTATGTGAATCTGGTTGTGTGACCTCGCCAGGTGACTCATACGCAAACACACACACGCACACACCAGTAGGAGTCACCAACCTAGGAGTCAAGTTTGTAAAACATAACTTTCTGTATAAAAACATTGCCTGAACCATACCATCCCTCACCCAGGCAGATGCAGAGAAACTCATCCACCCCTTCATTTTCTCTTGGATCAGCAATGCACAGTTTGGGGTCTCCCAGCCAATTTACAACAGAGACTTCAACTAATTCAGAACAGTGCTGCCAGGACCAAGAAGTCAGATCACATCAACCCGATCCTGGCCCAACTCCACTGGCTACCGGTCAACTACAGGATCGACAGGATCGAAAGCGTTCCACAGGGATGCTGGCCCATGTTGACTCCAATGCTTCCCAGAGTTGTGTCACGTTGGCTCGGTGTCCCTTGGGTGGTGAACTATTCTTGATACACACAGGAAACTGTTGAGCGTGAAACACCAAGCAGCGTTGCATTTCTTGACACAAACCAGTACGCCTGGCTACTATTACCATACTCCCGTTCAAAGGCACATAATCTTTTGTCTTGCCCATTCACCCACTGAATGGCATACATACACAATCCATGTCTCAATTTTCTCAAGGCTTAAAAATCCATTTTCAACCTGTCTCCTCCCCTTCATCTACACTGATTGAAGTGGATCTAACAAGTGACATCAATAAGGGATCATAGCTTTCACCTGGATTCACCCGGACAGTCTACGTCATAGAAAAAGCAGGTGTTCCTAATGTTTTGTACAGTCAGTGTATATTTTTAAAGTCAGTAGAGCTTTGAGATAAATCTGTAATGAAAAGCGTTATACAAATTAAATGTATTATTCTTATTACTGTTATATATGAACTTACACACACTCACAAGTACACGCACACACACATCATCTAAGGTGTCGGGGGGAGGTGTCGCTCCACAGATTAGGGCAAGGTGATAGGTCGAATGTTTGGGAGGGGGCAGGGAGAGGTAAAATGGGGGACAGAGCACTTTGGGTAATTGGTTATTGTCCCTTGGGTCAGGGGGAGAGACATGACATCATACAGTCTGAGAGAGAGAAAGAGAGAGAGAGAGAGAGAGAGAGAGAGAGAGAGAGAGAGAGAGAGAGAGAGAGGGAATGGCAGATAGAGAAGACAACTGATTTTGATTCTCACAAAATGTGTGTGTGAGTGCGGGGCTCAGGTGGGTTCTACCTTAATACGCTTACTGAAACAAGACCATAGTGACCACACACTCACATAGGTGCACATGCACGCACACACACACACACACACACACACACACACACACACACACACACACACACACACACACACACACACACACACACACACACACACACACACACACACACACACACACACACACACACACACACAAGGAATATGAAGTGTTGGAGCTGTGGAAAGAGAAGAGAGAGAAGGGAAAGTGAAAGAATGCAAAGGAAAGGAGGAGTGTAAGGGTAATGAGGTGGAGAGAGGGCCCAGAGGCTGCGGAGGCTATCTCCTACAGTGCACAGCTTAGGGTCTCTGTGGTTAATGTCTTCTGTGAGAGAAAGAGGGAACAAGGGAGCAAGGGAGAAAGAGAGAGAGAGGCAGTGGGGTGTGTGTGTGTGTGTGTGTGTGTGCGTGTAGGTTGGATTTTAGCAAGGAGTAGTGTTTGTTTAGGAGCTGTTACTGCATTGCTGTTAACTGTAAGTTTGGGCCACTCAGCAAATGGAGCCAGCCATACTCATACGAGGGACAGCGAGAGAAACCTTGCTTGCCTTCTTAAATACACCTGCAGTGCAGACTAACTGACTATGGAAGCTCAGTCAGAGATGGAGAAACACAACTTTTCAAGGATATGGGAGTTGTGTGTGTGTGTGTGTGTGTGTTTGTGCATGTGTGTGTATTTTATGTCCAGGGTTGGTGCGTAACGTATTATATGTAATCAGTTCAATGTAAGGGATTACAAAAATCCAGGAACTGTAATCTGTTACGTTACCGGCAAAAATATTGTAATCAGATTACAGATACTTTTGAAAATTGAAAAAGTAGACGATTACTTCAAGGATTACCTTTAAATCTTTGACTTCTCTGTTTTTCACTTCTCTGTTTTCTCAATTTCATTCAAATCATGTCAGGACCCGGTTACAAACCCGGGTATCCAGAGTGAGAAACAGTCACTTAACCAACTGAGCCACGAATAGTCGGCAGAACCCAGAAGATGAGGCAGACACAGCAGTACTTGAGACAGTGTATTTAATGAAGTAAAAAGTGAAGTTCTTCAGGAAAACATGTAACTCCACAACCTCAAAAGGAATCCTACAAGAACAAAGGTAATCCTCCAAGACAAAAAAGGTAAATCCACAAGGTGGAAGGTAAAGCACAAAAAGCCTCAAAAGATACTCAAAAAACAACCAAACAAGAACAAAAAACAGAATTCCACAAGAGAGTCCACCGGGATCAACAAGAGTTCTCAGAGTACTAGGGCTGGGTGCTAACATACAAACACAGAGCAAAGAACAGAGGAAAACAAAGGGTTTAAATACAATCAGGGGAAACGAGGCACAGGTGCAAATAATAATGGGGATCAAGGGAAAACAAAAGGTCAAAAGGCACAATGGGGGCATCTAGTGACCAAAAACCGGAACAACCCTGGCCAAATCCTGACAAATCAGCATTGGAAAAAGGCGTACATTTAAATTTGTTCAATGTTAGCGAGTCTAAACTTAATTCAAAGACCACTATGATGACACTCCAAATGTGTTGGATGGATCGCAGGAAAAGAGCAGGAATAGGCTTTTGTAGGCTACAGTCCAAGCTATGTCTGCTAATGGTGCGACTGCTGTCGGCATCGAAAGTTATCCAACTTGAATAAACGCTTGGAGGTAAAGATGGCAGCAGTGGTGTAGTCACTTATTATTGATATCTACATAGCACATGGATGTGAATCCATTTTTGGACTTACATTTCTCCATGCCCATCCCTCAGCTTTTCAACAAAACAGAGCAATGTTATTGTTATTGCCCTTTAACCCTTTAAACAGCTGCATATTATCAAGATATCAAAGTGTCACCAACAAAAAGGTCAACAATATGTCATGTTTGTCAATTATTATCATGTCTTGTCCCTGTGCTCCCCATTCTATTCGTTTCCCTCTGCTGGTCTTATTAGGTTCTTTCCCTCTTTCTATCCCTCTCTCTCCCCCTCCCTCTCTCACTGTCTCGCTCTCTCTTCTCTCTATCGTTCCGTTCCTGCTCCCAGCTGTTCCTATTCCCCTAATCAATCATTTAGTCTTCCCACACCTGTTCCCGATCCTTTCCCCTGATTAGAGTCCCTATTTCTTCCTTTGTGTTCCGTTCCTGTCCTGTCGGTTCCTTGTTTAGAATTCACCGTGCTGTGATTGTGTATCGCCCTGTCGTGTCGTGTTTTCCTCAGATGCTGCGTGGTGAGCAGGTGTCTGAGTCTGTCTGGTTCAAGTGCCTTCCCGAGGCAACCTGCTGTTCACCTGCTGTTCAAGATCGAGTCTCCAGTTTGTCCTCGTCATTTCGAGTGAAAGTTGTTTTTTTTGTTTGTATTTACTTTACTGGATTAAAGACTCTGTTTTCGCCAAGTCGCTTTTGGATCCTCTTTCACCTGCATGACAGAAGGAACCGACCAAGGAATGGACCCAGCGACTTCAGACGCTCGTTACACTGCCGTCGAGATCCAAGGAGCCATGCTCGGCAGACACGAGCAGGAATTGTCTGCTGCTCGCCATGCCGTGGAGAACCTGGCCGCTCAGGTTTCCGACCTCTCTGGACAGTTCCAGAGTCTACGTCTCGTGCCACCTGTTACTTCCTGGCCTGCCGAGCCTCCAGAACCTAGGGTTAATAACCCACCTTGCTACTCCGGGCAGCCCACTGAGTGCCGCTCCTTTCTCACGCAGTGTGAGATTGTGTTCTCTCTCCAACCCAACACATACTCTAGAGAGAGAGCTCGGGTTGCTTACGTCATTTCACTCCTTACTGGCCGGGCTCGAGAATGGGGCACAGCTATCTGGGAGGCAAGGGCTGATTGCTCTAACAAGTTCCAGAACTTTAAAGAGGAGATGATTCGGGTTTTTGACCGTTCAGTTTTTGGTAGGGAGGCTTCTAGGGCCCTGGCTTCCTTATGCCAAGGTGAACGGTCCATAACGGATTATTCTATTGAGTTTCGCACTCTTGCTGCCTCTAGTGAGTGGAACGAGCCGGCGCTGCTCGCTCGTTTTCTGGAGGGACTCCACGCAGTGGTTAAGGATGAGATTCTCTCCCGGGAGGTTCCTTCAGATGTGGACTCTTTGATTGCTCTCGCCATCCGCATAGAACGACGGGTAGATCTTCGTCACCGGGCTCGTGGAAGAGAGCTCGCTTCAACGGTGTTTCCCTGCTCCGCATCGCAACCATCTCCCTCCTCTGGCTTTGAGACTGAGCCCATGCAGCTGGGAGGGATTCGCATCTCGACTAAGGAGAGGAACGGAGGATCACCAACCGCCTGTGCCTCTATTGCGGAGTTGCTGGACATTTTGTTAATTCATGTCCAGTAAAAGCCAGAGCTCATCTGTAAGCGGAGGGCTACAGGTGAGCGCAACTACTCAAGTCTCTCCATCAAAATCCTGTACTACTTTGTCGGTCCATCTACGCTGGACCGGTTCGGGTGCTACATGTAGTGCCTTGATAGACTCTGGGG
This sequence comes from Oncorhynchus gorbuscha, assembly GCF_021184085.1. Classification (NCBI taxonomy): domain Eukaryota; kingdom Metazoa; phylum Chordata; class Actinopteri; order Salmoniformes; family Salmonidae; genus Oncorhynchus; species Oncorhynchus gorbuscha. The sequence goes on along the minus strand of NC_060195.1, from coordinate 35,545,207 downwards.
CTGAGGGTTGTTTCATGGACGAAGCATGGGTTCGGAAACATGACATTCCTTTCAGAGAGTTAGAGAAGCCTACGCCCATGTTCGCCTTAGATGGTAGTCATCTTCCCAGTATCAGATTTGAGACACTACCTTTAACCCTCACAGTATCTGGTAACCACAGTGAGACTATTTCTTTTTTGATTTTCCGTTCACCGTTTACACCTGTTGTTTTGGGTCATCCCTGGCTAGTATGTCATAATCCTTCTATTAATTGGTCTAGTAATTCTATCCTATCCTGGAACGTTTCTTGTCATGTGAAGTGTTTAATGTCTGCCATCCCTCCCGTTTCTTCTGTCCCTACTTCTCAGGAGGAACCTGGCGATTTGACAGGAGTGCCGGAGGAATATCATGATCTGCGCACGGTCTTCAGTCGGTCCCGAGCCAACTCCCTTCCTCCTCACCGGTCGTATGATTGTAGTATTGATCTCCTTCCGGGGACCACTCCTCCTCGAGGTAGACTATACTCTCTGTCGGCTCCCGAACGTAAGGCTCTCGAGGATTATTTGTCTGTGTCTCTTGACGCCGGTACCATAGTGCCTTCTTCCTCTCCGGCCGGGGCGGGGTTCTTTTTGTTAAGAAGAAGGACGGTACTCTGCGCCCCTGCGTGGATTATCGAGGGCTGAATGACATAACGGTTAAGAATCGTTATCCGCTTCCCCTTATGTCATCAGCCTTCGAGATTCTGCAGGGAGCCAGGTGCTTTACTAAGTTGGACCTTCGTAACGCTTACCATCTCGTGCGCATCAGAGAGGGGGACGAGTGGAAAACGGCGTTTAACACTCCGTTAGGGCATTTTGAGTACCGGGTTCTGCCGTTCGGTCTCGCCAATGCGCCAGCTGTTTTTCAGGCATTAGTTAATGATGTTCTGAGAGACATGCTGAACATCTTTGTTTTTGTCTATCTTGACGATATCCTGATTTTTTCTCCGTCACTCGAGATTCATGTTCAGCACGTTCGACGTGTTCTACAGCGCCTTTTAGAGAATTGTCTCTACGTAAAGGCTGAGAAGTGCTCTTTTCATGTCTCCTCCGTTACTTTTCTCGGTTCCGTTATTTCCGCTGAAGGCATTCAGATGGATTCCGCTAAGGTCCAAGCTGTCAGTGATTGGCCCGTTCCAAGGTCACGTGTCGAGTTGCAGCGCTTTTTAGGTTTCGCTAATTTCTATCGGCGTTTCATTCGTAATTTCGGTCAAGTTGCTGCCCCTCTCACAGCTCTTACTTCTGTCAAGACGTGTTTTAAGTGGTCCGGTTCCGCCCAGGGAGCTTTTGATCTTCTAAAAGAACGTTTTACGTCCGCTCCTATCCTCGTTACTCCTGACGTCACTAGACAATTCATTGTCGAGGTTGACGCTTCAGAGGTAGGCGTGGGAGCCATTCTATCCCAGCGCTTCCAGTCTGACGATAAGGTTCATCCTTGCGCTTATTTTTCTCATCGCCTGTCGCCATCTGAGCGCAACTATGATGTGGGTAACCGTGAACTGCTCGCCATCCGCTTAGCCCTAGGCGAATGGCGACAGTGGTTGGAGGGGGCGACCATTCCTTTTGTCGTTTGGACAGACCATAAGAACCTTGAGTACATCCGTTCTGCCAAACGACTTAATGCCCGTCAAGCTCGTTGGGCGTTGTTTTTCGCTCGTTTCGAGTTTGTGATTTCTTACCGTCCGGGTAGCAAGAACACCAAGCCTGATGCCTTATCCCGTCTGTTTAGTTCTTCTGTGGCTTCTACTGATCCCGAGGGGATTCTTCCTTATGGGCGTGTTGTCGGGTTAACAGTCTGGGGAATTGAAAGACAGGTTAAGCAAGCACTCACGCACACTGCGTCGCCGCGCGCTTGTCCTAGTAACCTCCTTTTCGTTCCTGTTTCCACTCGTCTGGCTGTTCTTCAGTGGGCTCACTCTGCCAAGTTAGCTGGTCATCCCGGTGTTCGAGGCACTCTTGCGTCTATTCGCCAGCGCTTTTGGTGGCCGACTCAGGAGCGTGACACGCGCCGTTTCGTGGCTGCTTGTTCGGACTGCGCGCAGACTAAGTCGGGTAACTCTCCTCCTGCCGGTCGTCTCAGACCGCTCCCCATTCCTTCTCGACCATGGTCTCACATCGCCTTAGACTTCATTACCGGTCTGCCTTTGTCTGCGGGAAGACTGTGATTCTTACGGTTGTCGATAGGTTCTCTAAGGCGGCACATTTCATTCCCTCGCTAAACTTCCTTCCGCTAAGGAGACGGCACAAATCATTATTGAGAATGTATTCAGAATTCATGGCCTCCCGTTAGACGCCGTTTCAGACAGAGGCCCGCAATTCACGTCACAGTTTTGGAGGGAGTTCTGTCGTTTGATTGGTGCGTCCGTCAGTCTCTCTTCCGGGTTTCATCCCCAGTCTAACGGTCAAGCAGAGAGGGCCAATCAGACGATTGGTCGCATACTACGCAGCCTTTCTTTCAGAAACCCTGCGTCTTGGGCAGAACAGCTCCCCTGGGCAGAATACGCTCACAATTCGCTTCCTTCGTCTGCTACCGGGTTATCTCCGTTTCAGAGTAGTCTGGGTTACCAGCCCCTCTGTTCTCATCCCAGCTTGCCGAGTCCAGCGTTCCCTCCGCTCAAGCGTTTGTCCAACGTTGTGAGCGCACCTGGAGGAGGGTGAGGTCTGCACTTTGCCGTTACAGGGCACAGACTGTGAGAGCCGCCAATAAACGCAGGATTAAGAGTCCAAGGTATTGTTGCGGCCAGAGAGTGTGGCTTTCCACTCGCAACCTTCCTCTTACGACAGCTTCTCGTAAGTTGACTCCGCGGTTCATTGGTCCGTTCCGTGTCTCCCAGGTCGTCAATCCTGTCGCTGTGCGACTGCTTCTTCCGCGACATCTTCGTCGCGTCCATCCTGTCTTCCATGTCTCCTGTGTTAAGCCCTTTCTTCGCACCCCCGTTCGTCTTCCCTCCCCCTCCCGTCCTTGTCGAGAGCGCACCTATTTACAAGGTACATAAGATCATGGACATGCGTTCTCGGGGACGGGGTCACCAATACTTAGTGGATTGGGAGGGTTACGGTCCTGAGGAGAGGAGTTGGGTTCCGTCTCGGGACGTGCTGGACCGTTCACTCATTGATGATTTCCTCCGTTGCCGCCAGGATTCCTCCTCGAGTGCGCCAGGAGGCGCTCGGTGAGTGGGGGGGTACTGTCATGTTTGTCAATTATTATCATGTCTTGTCCCTGTGCTCCCCATTCTATTCGTTTCCCTCTGCTGGTCTTATTAGGTTCTTTCCCTCTTTCTATCCCTCTCTCTCCCCATCCCTCTCTCACTCTCTCGCTCTCTCTTCTCTCTATCGTTCCGTTCCTGCTCCCAGCTGTTCCTATTCCCCTAATCAATCATTTAGTCTTCCCACACCTGTTCCCGATCCTTTCCCCTGATTAGAGTCCCTATTTCTTCCTTTGTGTTCCGTTCCTGTCCTGTCGGTTCCTTGTTTAGAATTCACCGTGCTGTGATTGTGTATCGCCCTGTCGTGTCGTGTTTTCCTCAGATGCTGCGTGGTGAGCAGGTGTCTGAGTCTGTCTGGTTCAAGTGCCTTCCCGAGGCAACCTGCTGTTCACCTGCTGTTCAAGATCGAGTCTCCAGTTTGTCCTCGTCATTTCGAGTGAAAGTTGTTTTTTTGTTTGTATTTACTTTACTGGATTAAAGACTCTGTTTTCGCCAAGTCGCTTTTGGGTCCTCTTTCACCTGCATGACACAATAGGCCTATACAGTGGCAATTTTAGCATGTAAATCTTGGTGGGGAAGAAAATATAATTGTGGGATGATTGCCAGCAAAGCCACTACACAACACAACACTAAACAATACATGAACTGCACAATACCACTGCTACACCTGTCTAACAGCGGAGCCTTGTCTGGCAGTGAAACAGTTAATTCAGCCTCATTTACTGCCTTTAAAAAAAACCTAACTGATATGGCTGACTTGCTTTAACAAATGTGGTTTCTACTGACAATTGAGATGTACAAACTATGGCATAAGGGGATGACAAGAGGATAACAGGCAATCCGTAATTTCGATGAAAACATTTTTACATTTTTAATTTCACCTGTATTTAACCAGGTAGGCCAGTTGAGAACAAGTTCTCATTTACAACTGCGACCTGGCCAATATAAAGCAAAGCAGTGCGACAAAAACAACAACATAGTCACACATGGGATAAACAGACGTACAGTCAATAACACAATAGAAAAATCTATATACAGTGTGTGCAAATGTAGTAAGATTAGGGAGGTAAGGCAATAAATAGGCCATAGTGGGAAAATAATTACAGTTTAGCAATAACACTGGAGTGATAGATGTGCAGATGATGATATGCAAATAGAGATACTGGGGTGTAAAAGAGCAACAACAACAAAACAACCAAAAATAATATGGAGATGAGGTAGTTGGGTGGGCTATTTACAGATGGACTGTGTACAGGTGCTGTGATCGGTAAGCTGCTCTGACAGCTGATACTTAAAGTTAGTGAGGGAGATATAAGTCTCCAGCTTCAGTGATTTTTGCAATTTGTTGGCCAAAGGAGGTGTTGGCTTTGGGGATGACCAGTGTAATATACCTGCTGAAGCGCGTGCTACGGGTGGATGTTGCTATGGTGACCAGTGAGCTGAGATAAGGCAGTGCTTTACCTAGCAAAGACTTATAGATGACATGGAGCCAGTGGGTGTGGCGACCAATATGTAGCGAGGGCCAGCCAATGAGAGCATACAGGTCATAGTGGTGGGTAGTACAAAAACAGAGGGCACTGTGATAGACTACATCCATATTTGCTGAGTAGAGTGTTATTTTGTAAATGACATCACCGAAGTTAAGGATCGGTAGGATAGTCAGTTTTACGAGACTATGTTTGGCAGCATAAGTCAAGGAGGCTTTGTTTGCGAAATAGGAAGCCGATTCTGGATTTAATTTGGGATTGGTTAATGTGAGTCTGGAAGGAGAGTTTACAGTCTAACCAGACACCTAGGTATTTGTAGTTGCCCACATATTCTAAGTCAGAACCGTCCGGAGTAGTGATGCTAGTCGAGCGGGCGGGTGTGGGCAGCGATCAGTTGAAGAGCATGCATTTAGTTTTACTGCCATTTAAGAGCAGTTGGAAACCATGGAAGAAGTGTTGTATGGCGTTGATGCTCGTTTGGAGGTTTGTTAACACAGTGTCCAAAGAAGGGCCAGATATATAGAATGGTGTCGTCTGTGTAAATGTGGATCAGAGAATCACCCGTAGCAAGAGCGACATCATTTATATATACAGAGAAAAGAGTCGACCAGAGAATTGATCCCTGTGGCATCTCCCATAGAGACTGCCAGAGGTCCGGACTACAAGCCCTCCAATTTGACACACTGAACCCTATCTGAGAAGTAGTTGGTGAACCAGGTGAGGCAGTCATTTGAGAAACGAAGGCTATTGAGTCTGACAATAAGAATGGGTGAGGCGGGATGCAGGAAAGTATATTTAGTTTGTAGATGGAAAGTGAGATTAAAATATATGTGGAAAAATTAAAAACAGACTATTTACACGGGACAAGACAAACACACGTACGACTGCTACGCCATCTTGGATTGATGAGTGAGCTAAGACGGACATAGTCAATATAACTATTCGGCACTTTTGAAATGTACAGCGGCAGAATTCAGAACATGGGCCGTTCTTACAGTTTTCACCCTGTACACCAAGTCAGAATTAGGATAAATAAAGGGTTTCATATAAACAGACAATGAAAGCTCTTACAATATTCGATGATTACATTTCTCAAAAACAGGTTATAGGCTACATGTGCACCACCAAGTCAGAACAGTAGGCGAAATTAAGAGGTAAAAATAAACCAAATTATTAAGGTGAGTTACATGGCCTACTAACAGCTTACTACACAACATTTATTTACCTTATTTTATTTAACCTTTATTTAACTAGGCAAGTCAGTTAAGAACAAATTCTTATTTACAATGACGGCCTACCGGGTTAGGGTTAGGGTACTTTCTTAGCTACTGTATACATACAGTGGGGCAAAAAGTATTTAGTAAGCCACCAATTGTGCAAGTTCTCCCACTCAAAAAAGATGAAAGAGGCCTGTAATTTTCATCATAGGTACACGTCAACTATGACAGTCAAAATGAGAGAAAAAAGTCCAGAAAATCACATTGTAGGATTTTTAATGAATTTATATGCAAATTATGGTGTAAAATAAGTATTTGGTCAATAACAAAAGTTTATCTCAATACTTTGTTATATACCCTTTGTTAGCAATGACAGAGGTCAAACGTTTTCTGTAAGTCTTCACAAGATTTTCACACACTGTTGCTGGTATTTTGGCCCATTCCTCCATGCAGATCTCCTCTAGAGCAGTGATGTTTTGGGGCTGTTGCTGGGCAACACGGAATTTCAACTCCCTCCAAAGATTTTCTATGGGATTGAGATCTGGAGACTGGCTAGGCCACTCCAGGACCTTGAAATGCTTCTTATGAAACCACTCCTTCGTTGACTGGGCGGTGTGTTTGGGATCATTGTCATGCTGAAAGACCCAGCCCTTGCTGATGGAAGGAGGTTTTCACTCAAAATCTCACGATACATGGCCCCATTCATTCTTTCCTTTACACGGATCAGTCGTCCTGGTCCCTTTGCAGAAAAACAGCCCCAATGCATGATGTTTCCACCCCCATGCTTAACAGTAGGTATGGTGTTCTTTGGATGCAACTCAGCATTCTTTGTCCTCCAAACACGACAAGTTGAGTTTTTACCAAAAAGTTATATTTTGGTTTCCTCTGACCATATGACATTCTCCCAATCTTCTTCTGGATCATCCAAATGCTCTCTAGCAAACTTCAGACGGGCCTGGACATGTACTGGCTTAAGCAGGGGGACACGTCTGGCACTGCAGGATTTGAGTCCCTGGCGGCGTAGTGTGTTACTGATGGTAGGCTTTGTTACTTTGGTCCCAGCTCTCTGCAGGTCATTCACTAGGTCCCCCCGTGTGGTTCTGGGATTTTTGCTCACCGTTCTTGTGATCATTTTGACCCACGGGGTGAGATCTTGCATGGAGCCCCAGATCGAGGGAGATTATCAGTGGTCTTGTATGTCTTCCATTTCCTAATAATTGCTCCCACAGTTGATTTGTTCAAACCAAGCTGCTTACCTATTGCAGATTCAGTCTTCCTAGCCTGTTGCAGGTCTACAATTTTGTTTCTGGTGTCCTTTGACAGCTCTTTGATCTTGGCCATAGTGGATTCTGGAGTGTGACTGTTTAAGGTTGTGGACAGGTGTCTTTTATACTGATAACAAGTTCAAACAGGTGACATTAATACAGGTAACGAGTGGAGGACAGAGGAGCCTCTTAAAGAAGAAGTTACAGGTCTGTGAGAGCCAGGAATCTTGCTTGTTTGTAGGTGACCAAATACTTATTTTCCACCATAATTTGCAAATAAATGAATAAAAAATCCTACAATGTGATTTTGTGTTTTTTTTTCTTCTCATTTTGTCTGTCATAGTTGAAATGTAACTATGATGAAAATTACAGGCCTCTCTCATCTGTTTAAGTGGGAGAACTTGCACAATTGCTGGCTGACTAAATACTTTTTTGCCCCACTGTATCTCCCTGGAATATTACATCATTTATGCAGCAGGATACAAGACATTTTTGGACTCACCACTCATTGTTGAATTTGCGATTTCACAATTGTTGTGTGATGTTTATGTCTAACGGCCGATGAGCACCAACGCGTTTTATCTATAATTTTTCATCATTATTTCTCTGCATATGACAAAGATTAAAAATGATTTGCCAGTAGATTATCGACTTAATTCATGATGATGACTGCTAGCTAAGTCCAATCAAAGCTACTGTAGATATAACGTGATTTGATGAAATGTTATCTGTGGCCAATGACCTGGCCTTCTTGGATGGGCACTTCTAATGTAACTCTATGGCAGCACCCAAGGGGCTTGAATCATCGAAGTCTACCCTTAGACTTGGCGGTGACGTAGAGCCAATCACGGCACAATGCTCCGTAATTGTTTCTGGCTTGCCCCATCACCACAGAAAGCACTGAGCTAGGTTGAAACACCTGCATTTTGGAGCTGCCTTACTCAAGAAAACAAAAAAGAGACCATATTTGTATACGGCTTTATTAACTCAACCATTTATTTTATATTTTTTACATTGTTCGTAAACTGATATGTGACACGTATTAATGTCAAAATAACATGCAAAACAGGCAAGCCCCCCCCCACAATTTTAAAAAACAAATTTCTTTGCTAAAAAAATTGGGTGCTCAAAACCAGCCCCACATGCTCTGAATGACAGTCGCCACTGGGCCTATAGCAAATGCAGCATACGGCATTCATTTTTCACATGCAAATAGCACTTTTCAGTAGTGCTGAAAGCATGCCATTCCATGATCACAGCATTTTGTTTTTCAACTTGAATCAATGAGCCCAATCAGTCCTCCATGACAACTAAATCATAAACAACAGAGTAGGACTGGCTAATAGGTCATTATTTTTGGGGTTATGCTCAGGTAAAACAATTTGGCTAACCTATACTTCCATATTTCCAAGTCCTATTCTTGAAGATCAAGGGGTATAACATTTATTGGAATGACTGGAATTCTGATAGACTTTGGTTTTTAATGTAAAGATATAATTGAATCATATTATTAAATGTAGTAGAAAGCAATGGGTTAGAAGAAGCCTACATAATCAACCCATAAAGTAAAAATTACCATCCATATATGGCCAGCTATGTAAACTTCAACATTGATTTATCCTGCAATAGACGTCGTTCAATTGGTAACATACATTTTGGTCTTCTTCTAATGCCTCTTAAGGGGAAAGAAATCTAAAAATAACTGAAGGTAATCAGATTACATTACTGAGTTTGGGTTATCCAAAAGTTACGTTACTGATTACAATTCTTGACAGGTAACTAGTAAATGTAACTGATTACATTTAGGCAATAACCTACCCAACCCTGTGTGTGTGACCCAGCTGCAGTCAAGCGGCCCCTATACTCCCCAAGGACAAGCTTTGCTGGATAGGCATTCAAATATTTATCTCTTAAAAGGACAAAGGTCAATTCCATCCATTCATAGAATTTAGGCTACTGAAATTAATTTTGTAAACTGAAAGTTTTCATCGAAAACATACTGAAATGATTTTAATTACCTAAAATAATAACTGAGAATGAAAATGTCACTGTTTAAACGAGAAACCTACACAGATTATATAACCTACACTCCACTCCAGTCTTTAAACTACTTGCCACAACTTGTCAGTCTAGCAATTTATCTTATCATAGGCAGGTCTCGCCATCTAGTGGTGAAATGTAACACTAACACAGGTACACAACGATGTAGTCATTGCAAAAGAGTGCTATGCCAAAACAAGTCAATGGCAAAACAATCATAAGGAACAGTTCGAAAATAACTCCAGTGGGAGGGTGGTCCAAAATAGGGAGGGCTGTCAAATTCTGTTATTTTTGCTTTGGAGAGGGTTGTGTGGTATTGTATTGGGAACAGGAGAGGGTAGTGCGTTTTTTTCCTTAACATTTGCCATTTTGCAGGTTTTACTATATCATTTCTTCCACAAATGTCCTCATCTGCTTGGATGAACCTCCCCTATATCTAGGTGTTTTGTTACTTCCCTTTTGACCTATGCTTTTTCATGTGCTTACTATACCACAGGGCAATATAGTCTATCGGTCTAACTCTCTATCCTGCCTTCTATGCGCCATTCATAGTGGCAATAGTGGTAGGTATATAATTTGTCCAGATCTAGGCTAACTATCAATACAAAGGGAGTGGCTCCTAATGCGTTACCGGATCTTTTATTTCTGAGGCTCATAAATATAGCATCAAAATGCTGACAATCTGATTTCTCCGAGCTGAACACTGTCTGCAGTCGGCTCTGATCGTAGTGTAATGAAACAGGCAGAGAGAGTGAGCTCGTCCGTCCGTAGACCTGCGTAGCATCGACTGTGCCAAAAAAGTCTATATCCACATTTTTAAATACAGTTATTGTTATTTGTGGTCGTAATCATTATGTTTTAGTTCATAACATGTTTTACAAGGGGAGAGTTATGTGAGAATATATTTAACATTGGGTGGGGTGTGTATATTTTTTAATGACAGATCAAGTTGCACAACCACCAATGACTCTGTTCCATTACATTACACAGTCATTGTCTGCTGTACAGGGGAGTTTTGTGAAGAGCCAATCTGAACATTAACAAGTCTCGCTTTTGTTATGGTTTAGGAAGCATAAGGACCTTATATTTCATATCAGTGAGAAATGATTTTCTAAAAACAAAAGGTTAAATTGATACACACCTTGATAGGGTTAAGGTTAGTGTTCCCACATGGCCATATCTACATGTTACAGCACTTGGTTACTGAAGACAGAGGCATTTGCTAATTAGCTATCTAGCATGCTCCAAACACCTTTGTGTAAGCGTAACTTGGGAAGTGTAGTGGAAGTGTAGTTTCGTTGGATGGAGGAACCAATAGCTGTATGGATCTGCGCAAAACCTCTACAGTAAGTGTGTCTGTTTTATTTGAAGGATCCTTACCTTGCTGATGAAAGATAAGGGCCATGTGTTTCGAAAACCGTAGGAACCTTGAAAGGACTCCTTGTCCTATCGTAAGTTTCTCAGAGTTCTAGCCAGGTCAGCTCATACATAGTTCAATGGTTCTCGGTCTCTCCTTAGTCACACTGACGTTTACAATTCTAATTCATTATTCATGTTACAGAATCAAATGATTACTAATAGTTACATTTGTCTAATTATTCATTATATCTGTTACATAATGTCACAATTACGTTTCAGGGTGGAATTTTTTTAGTCATTACCTTTAAGCATATACATTCCCTTATCAGTAGCACTTTAATTTCCTTCTGACTTTGTAATATGATGTATTTCTGGAGCAAGATAGGAATTTCTCAGATATAACGCTGCTTTTGAAATTGTGTTTTGAGGGTGAGTGCAAATGATAGGGCTAGGTAGCTAACAAGACAACTAGTTAGCTTCGGCTAACAGAGAAACTGACAGGATGTTTAATCTCATGTTTTTAGCTTCCCATATGATCTCTGCGTGTTGGCTAAGTTACTGTAGCTACCAGAAATATTTGTGTTTTTGTTTGTTTCTTTATATTTACAGCTTGTAGCAGCACAACCAAGGAGGATGAGAATGGGCCTGCCAAGAAAACAAAATAGCCTTCCAAGTGGAAAGTAGAGGTTTGGAAGAGAAGGATTCTGGGTAAATCCTACTTTGGCAGGGAACAGATCATTGAGTTGACTATGACTATTCATATCTGCATTGTTTGATTATTTATTACATACATGATTCTTACCAGAAAACTTTTATTCCATGCTGCAATGTCTGATTTGCATACTAGGAACATGATTAATAGTGAAATTTCGATATGAATGGTTTTACTGTTGTACCATTTACCTGATACTACTTGATATTTCAATCTGAGTAGAAAATTCAACATCACACTTTGTGTAAATATTTTTAGGACGCATTCACAATCACATTTACTTGAAATTATATTGTGAAATAAATGTTCATTCATGCGATTGAAATTGTGAAATTATTCTAATATCTTGAGTACCGTCTACATGTTTATAAAACTGAGCACTATGATAGATATTAAGTCAAATTTGAAAAATACAGTAATTAACACTGTACAGCACGGGAGGGTCGGAGAATGAGTCCAAATAAAAGTTTACGAAACGTAGCGCGTACAGTAGGTCACTTCTTGAATACGTACTCCATTTGTACTTATTTTGAAACATGCATAGATGCAAGCTTCAAAGGAAAATATGCAAATAAATATGACACAAACGTTTAAAAAATGACACAACATCTATTGAAATCAATGGCAGCTAAATTGTTACGATTCACATATCTAGCTGATAATTGTGAAGTCAAACGTTTGCTTTGTGTATATCTTGATTCGTCTATTGTTGCCATTGTCCTGGCTGGAAGGAGGTTCAGTGAATGGGGTGATGAAGCGTAAGGTAATACAGTAGGGAGAGTGCGAGTGCTTCCTAAATGTATTGTTTTATGCATTCTCCTCACTCGCGTCCACACAAAAACGTACTCAAGAGAACGGAGTGGAGAATACAATCGGAGCATGAGTGTGGAGCATAGCAGTATGTTTGGAAAAACACCCCTAGAGTTTGAGAGCTACAAGCCCCCACTCACCCAGTAATTGTTTAAATGTCTCTAAATTATCCTATTAAAACACTACATGAGAAATACGTAATGAACTCACAACAATTCAAAGTGCAGAGTATAAAACATTACTTAGCCTCATATATTATTAACAGCTAGGATAGCGTCGTCTACTGGTAGGTCTATTTTGAATCAATATTTAAACTCGCCACCACACTACCTTCCACTGGTGTTTCCCAAATGCAGTCCTCAGGTTGCCCCAGCAACACACATTCACATTTTAGAGCCAGACAAGAACACTTGATTCAATTTGTTAACTAATCCTTCGATTAGTTAAATCAGTCCAGAGCTACAACAACAACAACGTGTGCTGATTGAACTAAACTAAATAGTTGGAGGATGCAGGCGTCGATCCCGCTACCTCTCGCATGCTAAGCGAGCGCTCTAACATTTGAGCTAATCCCCCTGTGCCTCCTAAAAGAAGTATGAAATCTCAATGACCGCACTGCCAAATCCCTCGTCCATAAGAAAGGATACGTTTTAAAAAGTATGCTTGCTTCAGCTTTCTAAAAGTATTTTTCATGGTAGTTCAGTAAATGTTGAAGTAGTGACTGCAGTAAGCCCAGTGGTGGAAATAGTTGTATTGTTGGGTTAGTATCCAGAGCTACAACAACAATGTGTGCTGATTGAACCAAACTAAATTTTTGGAGGATGCAGGCATCGATCCCGCTACCTCTCGCATACTAAGTAGGTACTCTACCATTTGAGCTAATCCCCCTGTGCCTCCAACAAGAAGTATGAAATCTCAATGACCGCACTGCCAAATCCCTCGTCCATAAGAAAGGATACTTTTTAAAAGTATGCTTGCTTCAGCTGTCTAAAAGTATTTTTCATGGTAGTTCAGTAAAGGTTGAAGTAGTGACTGCAGTAAGCCCAGTGGTGGAAATAGTTGTATTGTTGGGAAATTATCCAGAGCTACAACAACAATGTGTGCTGATTGAACCAAGCTAAATATTTGGAGGATACAGGCATCAATCCCGCTACCTCTCGCATGCTAAGCGAGCGCTCTAACATTTGAGCTAATCCCCCTATGACTCCAACAAGAAGTATGAAATCTCGATGACCGCACTGCCAAATCCCTCGTCCATGAGAAAGGATACTTTAAAAAAAGTATGCTTGCTTCAGCTGTCTAAAAGTATTTTCATGGTAGTTCAGTAAAGGTTGAAGTAGCGACTGCAGAAAGCCCAGTGGTGGAAATAGTTGAATTGTTGGGTTAGTATCCAGAGCTACAACAACAATGATTGAACCAAACTAAATAGTTTCAGGATACAGGCATCGATACCACTACCTCTTGCATGGCAAGCGAGCGCTCTACCATTTGAGCTAATCCCCCTGCAGCTCCAATCAAAAGTATGAAATCTCAATGACCGCACTGCCAAATCCCTCGTCCATAAGAAAGGATAATTTTTAAAAAGTATGATTGCTTCAGCTGTCTAAAAGTATTTTTCATGGTAGTTCAGTAAAGGTTGAAGTAGTGACTGCAGTGAGCCCAGTGGTGGAAATAGTTGTATTGTTGGGTTAGTATCCAGAGCTTCAACAACAATGTGTGCTGATTGAACCAAACTAAATAGTTGGAGGATGCGGTCATCAATCCCGCTACCTCTCGCATGCTAAGCGAGCGCTCTACCATTTGATCTAATCCCCCTGCATCTCCAATCAGAAGTATGAAATCTCAATGACTGCACTGCCAAATCCCTCGTCCATAAGAAAGGATACTTTTTTAAAAGTATGCTTGCTTCAGCTGTCTAAAAGTATTTTTCATGGTAGTTCAGTAAAGGTTGAAGTAGTGACTGCAGTAAGCCCAGTGGTGGAAATAGTTGTATTGTTGGGTTAGTATCCAGAGCTTCAACAACAATGTGTGCTGATTGAACCAAACTAAATAGTTGGAGGATGCGGGCATCGATCCCACTACCTCTCACATGCTAAGCAAGCGCTCTACCATTTGAGCTACTCCCCCTGTGCCTCCAATAAGAAGTATGAACTCTCAATTACCGCACTGCCAAATCCCTCGTCCCTAAGAAAGGATTCTTGCTTCAGCTGTCTAAAAGTATTTTTCATGGTAGTTCAGTAAAGGTTGAAGTAGTGACTGCAGTAAGCCCAGTGGTGGAAATAGTTGCATTGTTGGGTTAGTATCCAGAGCTACAACAACAATGATTGAACCAAACTAAATAGTTGGAGGATGCGGGCATCGATCCTGCTACCTCTTGCATGCTAAGCAAGCTCTCTACCATTTGAGCTAATCCCCTGTGCCTCAAACAAGAAGCATGAAATCTCAATGACCGCACTGCCAAATCCCTCGTCCATAAGAAAGGATACTTTTTAAAAGTATGCTTGCTTCAGCTGTCTAAAAGTATTTTTCATGGTAGTTCAGTAAAGGTTGAAGTAGTGACTGCAGTAAGCCCAGTGGTGGAAATAGTTGTATTGTTGGGTTAGTATCCAGAGCTACAACAACAATGTGTGCTGATTGAACCAAACTAAATATTTGGAGGATACAGGCATCAATCCCGCTACCTCTCGCATGCTAAGCGAGCGCTCTACCATTTGAGCTAATCCCCATGACTCCAACAAGAAGTATGAAATCTCAATGACCGCACTGCCAAATCCCTCGTCCATGAGAAAGGATACTTTTTTAAAAAAGTATGCTTGCTTCAGCTGTCTAAAAGTATTTTCATGGTAGTTCAGTAAAGGTTGAAGTAGCGACTGCAGAAAGCCCAGTGGTGGAAATAGTTGAATTGTTGGGTTAGTATCCAGAGCTACAACAACAATGATTGAACCAAACTAAATAGTTTCAGGATACGGGCATCGATCCCGCTACCTCTTGCATGGCAAGCAAGCGCTCTACCATTTGAGCTAATCCCCTGCAGCTCCAATCAAAAGTATGAAATCTCAATGACCGCACTGCCAAATCCCTCGTCCCTAAGAAAGGATTCTTGCTTCAGCTGTCTAAAAGTATTTTTCATGGTAGTTCAGTAAAGGTTGAAGTAGTGACTGCAGTAAGCCCAGTGGTGGAAATAGTTGTATTGTTGGGTTAGTATCCAGAGCTTCAACAACAATGTGTGCTGATTGAACCAAACTAAATAGTTGGAGGATGCGGGCATCGATCCCACTACCTCTCACATGCTAAGCAAGCGCTCTACCATTTGAGCTACTCCCCCTGTGCCTCCAATAAGAAGTATGAACTCTCAATTACCGCACTGCCAAATCCCTCGTCCCTAAGAAAGGATTCTTGCTTCAGCTGTCTAAAAGTATTTTTCATGGTAGTTCAGTAAAGGTTGAAGTAGTGACTGCAGTAAGCCCAGTGGTGGAAATAGTTGTATTGTTGGGTTAGTATCCAGAGCTACAAAAACAATGTGTGCTGATTGAACCAAACTAAATAGTTGGAGGATGCAGGCATCGATCCCACTACCTCTCGCATGCTAAGCGAGCGCTCTACCATTTGAGCTAATCCCCCTGCAGCTCCAATCAAAAGTATGAAATCTCAATGACCGCACTGCCAAATCCCTCGTCCATAAGAAAGGATACTTTTTAAAAGTATGCTTGCTTCAGCTGTCTAAAAGTATTTTTCATGGTAGTTCAGTAAAGGTTGAAGTAGTGACTGCAGTGAGCACAGTGGTGGAAATAGTTGTATTGTTGGGTTAGTATCCAGAGCTACAACAACAATGTGTGCTGATTGAACCAAACTAAATAGTTGGAGGATGCGGGCATCGATCCCGCTACCTCTCACATACTAAGCGAGCGCTCTACCATTTGAGCTAATCCCCCAGCAGCTTCATAAAGAAGTATGAAATCTCAATGACCGCACTGCCAAATCCCTCGTCCATAAGAAAGGATACTTTTTTAAAAGTATGCTTGCTTCAGCTGTCTAAAAGTATTTTTCATGGTAGTTCAGTAAAGGTTGAAGTAGTGACTGCAGAAAGCCCAGTGGTGGAAATAGTTGAATTGTTGGGTTAGTATCCAGAGCTACAACAACAATGATTGAACCAAACTAAATAGTTTCAGGATACGGGCATCGATACCGCTACCTCTTGCATGGCAAGCGAGCGCTCTACCATTTGAGCTAATCCCCCTGCAGCTCCAATCAAAAGTATGAAATCTCAATGACCGCACTGCCAAATCCCTCGTCCCTAAGAAAGGATTCTTGCTTCAGCTGTCTAAAAGTATTTTTCATGGTAGTTCAGTAAAGGTTGAAGTAGTGACTGCAGTAAGCCCAGTGGTGGAAATAGTTGTATTGTTGGGTTAGTATCCAGAGCTTCAACAACAATGTGTGCTGATTGAACCAAACTAAATAGTTGGAGGATGCGGGCATCGATCCCGCTACCTCTCACATGCTAAGCAAGCGCTCTACCATTTGAGCTACTCCCCCTGTGCCTCCAATAAGAAGTATGAACTCTCAATTACCGCACTGCCAAATCCCTCGTCCCTAAGAAAGGATTCTTGCTTCAGCTGTCTAAAAGTATTTTTCATGGTAGTTCAGTAAAGGTTGAAGTAGTGACTGCAGTAAGCCCAGTGGTGGAAATAGTTGTATTGTTGGGTTAGTATCCAGAGCTACAAAAAACAATGTGTGCTGATTGAACCAAACTAAATAGTTGGAGGATGCAGGCATCGATCCCACTA
The DNA here is from genome assembly GCF_021184085.1 of Oncorhynchus gorbuscha. NCBI lineage: Eukaryota > Metazoa > Chordata > Actinopteri > Salmoniformes > Salmonidae > Oncorhynchus > Oncorhynchus gorbuscha. Next base: position 35,528,310 of record NC_060195.1, on the reverse strand, counting down.
CCTCTCGCATGCTAAGCAAGCGCTCTACCATTTGAGCTAATCCCCCTGCAGCTCCAATCAAAAGTATGAAATCTCAATGACCGCACTGCCAAATCCCTCGTCCATAAGAAAGGATACTTTTTAAAAGTATGCTTGCTTCAGCTGTCTAAAAGTATTTTTCATGGTAGTTCAGTAAAGGTTGAAGTAGTGACTGCAGTGAGCCCAGTGGTGGAAATAGTTGTATTGTTGGGTTAGTATCCAGAGCTACAACAACAATGTGTGCTGATTGAACCAAACTAAATAGTTGGAGGATGCAGGCATCAATCCCGCTACCTCTCACATGCGAAGCAAGCACTCTACCATTTGAGCTAATTCCCCCTGCGCCTCCAACAAGAAGTATGAAATCTCAATGACCGCACTGCCAAAGCCCTCTAAATAGTTGGAGGATGCAGGCATCGATCCCAACTACCTCTCGCATGCTAAGCGAGCGCTCTACCATTTGAGCTAATCCCCCTGCGGCTTCATAAAGAAGTATGAAATCTCAATGACCGCACTGCCAAATCCCTCGTCCATAAGAAAGGATACTTTTTAAAAGTATGCTTGCTTCAGCTGTCTAAAAGTATTTTTCATGGTAGTTCAGTAAAGGTTGAAGTAGCGACTGCAGAAAGCCCAGTGGTGGAAATAGTTGAATTGTTGGGTTAGTATCCAGAGCTACAACAACAATGATTGAACCAAACTAAATAGTTTCAGGATACGGGCATCGATACCGCTACCTCTTGCATGGCAAGCGAGCGCTCTACCATTTGAGCTAATCCCCCTGCAGCTCCAATCAAAAGTATGAAATCTCAATGACCGCACTGCCAAATCCCTCGTCCCTAAGAAAGGATTCTTGCTTCAGCTGTCTAAAAGTATTTTTCATGGTAGTTCAGTAAAGGTTGAAGTAGTGACTGCAGTAAGCCCAGTGGTGGAAATAGTTGTATTGTTGGGTTAGTATCCAGAGCTTCAACAACAATGTGTGCTGATTGAACCAAACTAAATAGTTGGAGGATGCGGGCATCGATCCCGCTACCTCTCACATGCTAAGCAAGCGCTCTACCATTTGAGCTACTCCCCCTGTGCCTCCAATAAGAAGTATGAACTCTCAATTACCGCACTGCCAAATCCCTCGTCCCTAAGAAAGGATTCTTGCTTCAGCTGTCTAAAAGTATTTTTCATGGTAGTTCAGTAAAGGTTGAAGTAGTGACTGCAGTAAGCCCAGTGGTGGAAATAGTTGTATTGTTGGGTTAGTATCCAGAGCTACAAAAACAATGTGTGCTGATTGAACCAAACTAAATAGTTGGAGGATGCAGGCATCGATCCCACTACCTCTCGCATGCTAAGCGAGCGCTCTACCATTTGAGCTAATCCCCCTGCAGCTCCAATCAAAAGTATGAAATCTCAATGACCGCACTGCCAAATCCCTCGTCCATAAGAAAGGATACTTTTTAAAAGTATGCTTGCTTCAGCTGTCTAAAAGTATTTTTCATGGTAGTTCAGTAAAGGTTGAAGTAGTGACTGCAGTAAGCCCAGTGGTGGAAATAGTTGTATTGTTGGGTTAGTATCCAGAGCTACAACAACAATGTGTGCTGATTGAACCAAACTAAATAGTTGGAGGATGCGGGCATCGATCCCGCTACCTCTCACATGCTAAGCGAGCGCTCTACCATTTGAGCTAATCCCCTGCAGCTTCAACAAAAGTATGAAATCTCAATGACCGCACTGCCAAATCCCTCGTCCATAAGAAAGGATACTTTTTAAAAGTATGCTTGCTTCAGCTGTCTAAAAGTTTTTTCATGGTAGTTCAGTAAAGGTTGAAGTAGTGACTGCAGTAAGCCCAGTGGTGGAAATAGTTGTATTGTTGGGTTAGTATCCAGAGCTACAACAACAATGATTGAACCAAACTAAATAGTTGGAGGATGCGGGCATCGATCCCGCTACCTCTTGCATGCAAGCGAGCGCTCTACCATTTGAGCTAATCCCCCTGCAGCTCCAATCAAAAGTATGAAATCTCAATGACCGCACTGCCAAATCCCTCGTCCCTAAGAAAAGAAAGGATTCTTGCTTCAGCTGTCTAAAAGTATTTTTCATGGTAGTTCAGTAAAGGTTGAAGTAGTGACTGCAGTAAGCCCAGTGGTGGAAATAGTTGTATTGTTGGGTTAGTATCCAGAGCTTCAACAACAATGTGTGCTGATTGAACCAAACTAAATAGTTGGAGGATGCAGGCATCGATCCCGCTACCTCTCACATGCTAAGCAAGCGCTCTACCATTTGAGCTACTCCCCTGTGCCTCCAATAAGAAGTATGAAATCTCAATTACCGCACTGCCAAATCCCTCCTCCGTCCCTAAGAAAGGATTCTTGCTTCAGCTGTCTAAAAGTATTTTTCATGGTAGTTCAGTAAAGGTTGAAGTAGTGACTGCAGTAAGCCCAGTGGTGGAAATAGTTGTATTGTTGGGTTAGTATCCAGAGCTACAAAAACAATGTGTGCTGATTGAACCAAACTAAATAGTTGGAGGATGCAGGCATTGATCCCGCTACCTCTCGCATGCTAAGCGAGCGCTCTACCATTTGAGCTAATCCCCCTGCGGCTTCATAAAGAAGTATGAAATCTCAATGACCGCACTGCCAAATCCCTCGTCCATAAGAAAGGATACTTTTTAAAAGTATGCTTGCTTCAGCTGTCTAAAAGTATTTTTCATGGTAGTTCAGTAAAGGTTGAAGTAGTGACTGCAGTGAGCACAGTGGTGGAAATAGTTGTATTGTTGGGTTAGTATCCAGAGCTACAACAACAATGTGTGCTGATTGAACCAAACTAAATAGTTGGAGGATGCAGGCATCGATCCCGCTACCTCTCGCATGCTAAGCGAGCGCTCTACCATTTGAGCTAATCCCCCTGCGGCTTCATAAAGAAGTATGAAATCTCAATGACCGCACTGCCAAATCTCTCGTCCATAAGAAAGGATACTTTTTTAAAAGTATGCTTGCTTCAGCTGTCTAAAAGTATTTTTCATGGTAGTTCAGTAAAAGTTGAAGTAGTGACTGCAGTGAGCACAGTGGTGGAAATAGTTGTATTGTTGGGTTAGTATCCAGAGCTTACAACAACAATGTGTGCTGATTGAACCAAACTAAATAGTTGGAGGATGCGGGGATCGATCCCATTACCTCTCGCATGCGAAGCGAGCACTCTACCATTTGAGCTAATCCCCCTGTGCCTCCAACAAGAAGTATGAAATCTCAATGACCGTACTGCCCTAATCCCTCGTCCATAAGAAAGGATACTTTTTAAATAGTATGCTTGCTTCAGCTCTCTAAAAGTATTTTTCATGGTAGTTCAGTAAAGGTTGAAGTAGTGACTGCAGCAAGCCCAGTGGTGGAAATAGTTGTATTGTTGGGTTAGTATCCAGAGCTACAACAACAATGTGTGCTGATTGAACCAAACTAAATAGTTAGAGGATGCAGGCATCGATCCCGCTACATCTCATATGCTAAGCGAGCGCTCTACCATTTGAGCTAATCCCCCTGCGCCTCCAACAAGAAGTATGAAATCTCAATGACCGCACTGCCAAATCCCTCTAAATAGTTGGAGGATGCAGGCATCGATCCCGCTACCTCTCACATGCTAAGCAAGTGCTCTGCCATTTGAGCTAATCCCCAGCGCCTCCAACATGAAGTATGAAATCTCAATGACCGCACTGCCAAATCCCTCGTCCATAAGAAAGGATAATTTCTTTAAAGTATGCTTGCTTCAGCTGTCTAAAAGTATTTTTCATGGTGGTTCAGTAAAGTTTGAAGTAGTGACTGCAGTGAGCACAGTGGTGGAAATAGTTGTATTGTTGGGTTAGTATCCAGAGCTTCAACAACAATGTGTGCTGATTGAACCAAACTAAGTAGTTGGAGGATGAAGGCATCGATCCCGCTACCTATCACATGCTAAGCGAGCGCTCTACCATTTGAGGTAACCCCCCTGTGCTTCCAACAAGAAGTATGACATCTCAATGACCGCACTGCCAAATCCCTCATCCATAAGAAAGGATAATTTTTAAAAAGTATGCTTGCTTCAGCTGTCTAAAAGTATTTTTCATGGTAGTTCAGTAAAGGTTGAAGTAGTGACTGCAGTGAGCCCAGTGGTAGAAATAGTTGTATTGTTGGGTTAGTATCCAGAGCTTCAACAACAATGTGTGCTGATTGAACCAAACTAAATAGTTGGAGGATGCGGGCATCGATCCCGCTACCTCTCACATGCTAAGCGAGCGCTATACCATTTGAGCTACTCCCCCTGTGCCTCCAATAAGAAGTATGAAATCTCAATTACCGCACTGCCAAATCCCTCGTCCCTAAGAAAGGATTCTTGCTTCAGCTGTCTAAAAGTATTTTTCATGGTAGTTCAGTAAAGGTTGAAGTAGTGACTGCAGTAAGCCCAGTGGTGGAAATAGTTGTATTGTTGGGTTAGTATCCAGAGCTTCAACAACAATGTGTGCTGATTGAACCAAACTAAATAGTTGGAGGATGCGGGCATCGATCCCGCTACCTCTCACATGCTAAGCAAGCGCTCTACCATTTGAGCTACCCCCCCTGTGCCTCCAATAAGAAGTATGAACTCTCAATTACCGCACTGCCAAATCCCTCGTCCCTAAGAAAGGATTCTTGCTTCAGCTGTCTAAAAGTATTTTTCATGGTAGTTCAGTAAAGGTTGAAGTAGTGACTGCAGTAAGCCCAGTGGTGGAAATAGTTGTTTTGTTGGGTTAGTATCCAGAGCTACAAAAACAATGTGTGCTGATTGAACCAAACTAAATAGTTGGAGGATGCGGGCATCAATCCCGCTACCTCTCGCATGCTAAGCGAGCACTCTACCATTTGAGCTAATCCCCCTGCAGCTCCAATCAAAAGTATGAAATCTCAATGACCGCACTGCCAAATCCCTCGTCCATAAGAAAGGATAATTTTTAAAAAGTATGCTTGCTTCAGCTGTCTAAAAGTTATTTTCATGGTAGTTCAGTAAAGGTTGAAGTAGTGACTGCAGTAAGCCCAGTGGTGGAAATAGTTGTATTGTTGGGTTAGTATCCAGAGCTACAAAAACAATGTGTGCTGATTGAACCAAACTAAATAGTTGGAGGATGCAGGCATCGATCCCGCTACCTCTCACATGCTAAGCGAGCGCTCTACCATTTGAGCTAATCCCCCTGCGCCTCCAACACAAAGTATGAAATCTCAATGACCGCACTGCCAAATCCCTCGTCCATAAGAAAGGATACTTTTTAAAAAGTATGCTTGCTTCAGCTCTCTAAAAATATTTTTCATGGTAGTTCAGTAAAGGTTGAAGTAGTGACTGCAGTAAGCCCAGTGGTGGAAATAGTTGCATTGTTGGGTTAGTATCCAGAGCTACAACAACAATGTGTCCTGATTGAACCAAACTAAATAGTTGGAGAATGCAGGCATCGATACAGCTACCTCTCACATGCTAAGCGAGAGCTTAACCATTTGAGCTAATCCCCCTGTGCCTCCAACAAGAAGTATGAAATCTAAATGTCCTCACTGCCAAATCCCTCGTCCATAAGAAAGGATAATTTTTTAAAAGTATGCTTGCTTCAGCTGTCTAAAAGTATTTTTCATGGTAGTTCAGTAAAGGTTGAAGTAGTGACTGCAGTAAGCCCAGTGGTGGAAATAGTTGTATTGTTGGGTTAGTATCCAGAGCTTCAACAACAATGTGTGCTGATTGAACCAAACTAAATAGTTGGAGGATGCGGGCATCGATCCCACTACCTCTCACATGCTAAGCGAGCGCTCTACCATTTGAGCTACTCACCCTGTGCCTCCAATAAGAAGTATGAAATCTCAATTACCGCACTGCCAAATCCCTCGTCCCTAAGAAAGGATTCTTGCTTCAGCTGTCTAAAAGTATTTTTCATGGTAGTTCAGTAAAGGTTGAAGTAGTGACTGTAGTAAGCCCAGTGGTGGAAATAGTTGTATTGTTGGGTTAGTATCCAGAGCTACAACAACAATGATTGAACCAAACTAAATAGTTTCAGGATACGGGCATCGATACTGCTACCTCTTGCATGGCAAGCAGGCGCTCTACCATTTGCGCTAATCAGCCTGTGCCTCAAATTAGAAGCATGAAATCTCAATGACCGCACTGCCAAATCCCTCGTCCATAAGAAAGGATAATTTTTAAAAAGTATGATTGCTTCAGCTGTCTAAAAGTATTTTTCATGGTAGTTCAGTAAAGGTTGAAGTAGTGACTGCAGTGAGCCCAGTGGTGGAAATAGTTGTATTGTTGGGTTAGTATCCAGAGCTTCAACAACAATGTGTGCTGATTGAACCAAACTAAATAGTTGGAGGATGAAGGCATCGATCCCGCTACCTATCACATGCTAAGCGAGCGCTCTACCATTTGAGGTAATCCCCCTGTGCTTCCAACAAGAAGTATGACATCTCAATGACCACACTGCCAAATCCCTCATCCATAAGAAAGGATAATTTTTAAAAAGTATGCTTGCTTCAGCTGTCTAAAAGTATTTTTCATGGTAGTTCAGTAAAGGTTGAAGTAGTGACTGCAGTGAGCCCAGTGGTAGAAATAGTTGTATTGTTGGGTTAGTATCCAGAGCTTCAACAACAATGTGTGCTGATTGAACCAAACTAAATAGTTGGAGGATGCGGGCATCGATCCCGCTACCTGTCACATGCTAAGCAAGCGCTCTACCATTTGAGCTACTCCCCCTGTGCCTGCAATAAGAAGTATGAAATCTCAATTACCGCACTGCCAAATCCCTCGTCCCTAAGAAAGGATTCTTGCTTCAGCTGTCTAAAAGTATTTTTCATGGTAGTTCAGTAAAGGTTGAAGTAGTGACTGCAGTAAGCCCAGTGGTGGAAATAGTTGTATTGTTGGGTTAGTATCCAGAGCTTCAACAACAATGTGTGCTGATTGAACCAAACTAAATAGTTGGAGGATGCGGGCATCGATCCCGCTACCTCTCACATGCTAAGCAAGCACTCTACCATTTGAGCTACTCCCCCTGTGCCTCCAATAAGAAGTATGAACTCTCAATTACCGCACTGCCAAATCCCTTGTCCCTAAGAAAGGATTCTTGCTTCAGCTGTCTAAAAGTATTTTTCATGGTAGTTCAGTAAAGGTTGAAGTAGTGACTGCAGTAAGCCCAGTGGTGGAAATAGTTGTATTGTTGGGTTAGTATCCAGAGCTACAAAAACAATGTGTGCTGATTGAACCAAACTAAGTAGTTGGAGGATGCAGGCATCAATCCCGCTACCTCTCACATGCGAAGCAAGCACTCTACCATTTGAGCTAATTCCCCTGCGCCTCCAACAAGAAGTATGAAATCTCAATGACCGCACTGCCAAATCCCTCGTCCATAAGAAAGGATACTTTTTTAAAAGTATGCTTGCTTCAGCTGTCTAAAAGTATTTTTCATGGTAGTTCAGTAAAGGTTGAAGTAGTGACTGCAGTAAGCCCAGTGGTGGAAATAGTTGTATTGTTGTGTTAGTATCCAGAGCTACAACAACAATGTGTGCTGATTGAACCAAACTAAATAGTTGGAGGATGCAGGCATCGATCCCACTACTTCTCGCATGCTAAGCGAGCGCTCTACCATTTGAGCTAATCCCCCTGCAGCTCCAATCAAAAGTATGAAATCTCAATGACCGCACTGCCAAATCCCTCGTCCATAAGAAAGGATACTTTTTAAAAAGTATGCTTGCTTCAGCTGTCTAAAAGTTATTTTCATGGTAGTTCAGTAAAGGTTGAAGTAGTGACTGCAGTAAGCCCAGTGGTGGAAATAGTTGTATTGTTGGGTTAGTGTTCAGAGCTACAACAACGTGTGCTGATTGAACCAAACTTAATAGTTGGAGGATGCAGGCATCGATCCCGCTACCTCTAACATGCTAAGCGAGCGATCTACCATTTGAGCTAATCCCCCTGTGCCTCCAACACAAAGTATGAAATCTCAATGACCGCACTGCCAAATCCCTCGTCCATAAGAAAGGATACTTTTTAAAAAGTATGCTTGCTTCAGCTCTCTAAAAGTATTTTTCATGGTAGTTCAGTAAAGGTTGAAGTAGTGACTGCAGTAAGCCCAGTGGTGGAAATAGTTGTATTGTTGGGTTAGTATCCAGAGCTACAACAACGTGTGCTGATTGAACCAAACTAAGTAGTTGGAGGATGCAGGCATCAATCCCGCTACCTCTCACATGCAAAGCAAGCACTCTACCATTTGAGCTAATTCCCCTGCGCCTCCAACAAGAAGTATGAAATCTCAATGACCGCACTGCCAAAGCCCTCTAAATAGTTGGAGGATGCAGGCATCGATCCTGCTACCTCTCGCATGCTAAGCGAGCGCTCTACCATTTGAGCTAATCCCCCTGCGGCTTCATAAAGAAGTATGAAATCTCAATGACCGCACTGCCAAATCTCTCGTCCATAAGAAAGGATACTTTTTAAAAGTATGCTTGCTTCAGCTGTCTAAAAGTATTTTTCATGGTAGTTCAGTAAAAGTTGAAGTAGTGACTGCAGTGAGCACAGTGGTGGAAATAGTTGTATTGTTGGGTTAGTATCCAGAGCTTACAACAACAATGTGTGCTGATTGAACCAAACTAAATAGTTGGAGGATGCGGGGATCGATCCCATTACCTCTCGCATGCGAAGCGAGCACTCTACCATTTGAGCTAATCCCCCTGTGCCTCCAACAAGAAGTATGAAATCTCAATGACCGTACTGCCCTAATCCCTCGTCCATAAGAAAGGATACCTTTTAAATAGTATGCTTGCTTCAGCTCTCTAAAAGTATTTTTCATGGTAGTTCAGTAAAGGTTGAAGTAGTGACTGCAGTAAGCCCAGTGGTGGAAATAGTTGTATTGTTGGATTAGTATCCAGAGCTACAACAACAATGATTGAACCAAACTAAATAGTTTCAGGGTACGGGCATCAATACTGCTACCTCTTGCATGGCAAGCGGGCGCTCTACCATTTGCGCTAATCAGCCTGTGCCTCAAACAAGAAGCATGAAATCTCAATGACCGCACTGCCAAATCCCTCGTCCATAAGAAAGGATACTTTTTTAAAAGTATGCTTGCTTCAGCTGTCTAAAAGTATTTTTCATGGTAGTTCAGTAAATGTTGAAGTAGTGACTGCAGTAAGCCCAGTGGTGGAAATAGTTGTATTGTTGGGAAATTATCCAGAGCTACAACAACAATGTGTGCTGATTGAACCAAGCTAAATATTTGGAGGATACAGGCATCAATCCCGCTACCTCTCACATGCGAAGCAAGCACTCTACCATTTGAGCTAATTCCCCTGCGCCTCCAACAAGAAGTATGAAATCTCAATGACCGCACTGCCAAAGCCCTCTAAATAGTTGGAGGATGCAGGCATCGATCCCGCTACCTCTCGCATGCTAAGCGAGCGCTCTACCATTTGAGCTAATCCCCCTGCGGCTTCATAAAGAAGTATGAAATCTCAATGACCGCACTGCCAAATCTCTCGTCCATAAGAAAGGATACTTTTTAAAAGTATGCTTGCTTCAGCTGTCTAAAAGTATTTTTCATGGTAGTTCAGTAAAAGTTCAAGTAGTGACTGCAGTGAGCACAGTGGTGGAAATAGTTGTATTGTTGGGTTAGTATCCAGAGCTTACAACAACAATGTGTGCTGATTGAACCAAACTAAATAGTTGGAGGATGCGGGGATCGATCCCATTACCTCTCGCATGCGAAGCGAGCACTCTACCATTTGAGCTAATCCCCCTGTGCCTCCAACAAGAAGTATGAAATCTCAATGACCGTACTGCCCTAATCCCTCGTCCATAAGAAAGGATACCTTTTAAATAGTATGCTTGCTTCAGCTCTCTAAAAGTATTTTTCATGGTAGTTCAGTAAAGGTTGAAGTAGTGACTGCAGTAAGCCCAGTGGTGGAAATAGTTGTATTGTTGGATTAGTATCCAGAGCTACAACAACAATGATTGAACCAAACTAAATAGTTTCAGGGTACGGGCATCAATACTGCTACCTCTTGCATGGCAAGCGGGCGCTCTACCATTTGCGCTAATCCCCCTATGACTCCAACAAGAAGTATGAAATCTCGATGACCGCACTGCCAAATCCCTCGTCCATGAGAAAGGATACTTTAAAAAAAGTATGCTTGCTTCAGCTGTCTAAAAGTATTTTCATGGTAGTTCAGTAAAGGTTGAAGTAGCGACTGCAGAAAGCCCAGTGGTGGAAATAGTTGAATTGTTGGGTTAGTATCCAGAGCTACAACAACAATGTGTGCTGATTGAACCAAACTAAATAGTTGGAGGATGCGGGCATCGATCCCGCTACCTCTCACATACTAAGCCAGCGCTCTACCATTTGAGCTAATCTCCCAGCAGCTTCATAAAGAAGTATGAAATCTCAATGACCGCACTGCCAAATCCCTCGTCCATAAGAAAGGATACTTTTTTAAAAGTATGCTTGCTTCAGCTGTCTAAAAGTATTTTTCATGGTAGTTCAGTAAAGGTTGAAGTAGTGACTGCAGAAAGCCCAGTGGTGGAAATAGTTGAATTGTTGGGTTAGTATCCAGAGCTACAACAACAATGATTGAACCAAACTAAATAGTTTCAGGATACGGGCATCGATACCGCTACCTCTTGCATGGCAAGCGAGCGCTCTACCATTTGAGCTAATCCCCCTGCAGCTCCAATCAAAAGTATGAAATCTCAATGACCGCACTGCCAAATCCCTCGTCCATAAGAAAGGATAATTTTTAAAAAGTATGATTGCTTCAGCTGTCTAAAAGTATTTTTCATGGTAGTTCAGTAAAGGTTGAAGTAGTGACTGCAGTGAGCCCAGTGGTGGAAATAGTTGTATTGTTGGGTTAGTATCCAGAGCTTCAACAACAATGTGTGCTGATTGAACCAAACTAAATAGTTGGAGGATGCAAGCATCGATCCCGCTACCTATCACATGCTAAGCGAGCGCTCTACCATTTGAGGTAATCCCCCTGTGCTTCCAACAAGAAGTATGACATCTCAATGACCGCACTGCCAAATCCCTCATCCATAAGAAAGGATAATTTTTAAAAAGTATGCTTGCTTCAGCTGTCTAAAAGTATTTTTCATGGTAGTTCAGTAAAGGTTGAAGTAGTGACTGCAGTGAGCCCAGTGGTAGAAATAGTTGTATTGTTGGGTTAGTATCCAGAGCTTCAACAACAATGTGTGCTGATTGAACCAAACTAAATAGTTGGAGGATGCGGGCATCGATCCCGCTACCTCTCACATGCTAAGCGAGCGCTCTACCATTTGAGCTACTCCCCCTGTGCCTCCAATAAGAAGTATGAAATCTCAATTACCGCACTGCCAAATCCCTCGTCCCTAAGACAGGATTCTTGCTTCAGCTGTCTAAAAGTATTTTTCATGGTAGTTCAGTAAAGGTTGAAGTAGTGACTGCAGTAAGCCCAGTGGTGGAAATAGTTGTATTGTTGGGTTAGTATCCAGAGCTACAAAAACAATGTGTGCTGATTGAACCAAACTAAATAGTTGGAGGATGCAGGCATCGATCCCGCTACCTCTCACATGCTAAGCAAGCGCTCTACCATTTGAGCTAATCCCCCTGCGCCTCCAACACAAAGTATGAAATCTCAATGACCGCACTGCCAAATCCCTCGTCCATAAGAAAGGATACTTTTTAAAAAGTATGCTTGCTTCAGCTGTCTAAAAGTATTTTTCATGGTGGTTCAGTAAAGGTTGAAGTAGTGACTGCAGTAAGCACAGTGGTGGAAATAGTTGTATTGTTGGGTTAGTATCCAGAGCTTCAACAACAATGTGTGCTGATTGAACCAAACTAAATAGTTTGGAGGATGCGGGCATCGATCCCGCTACCTCTCACATGCTAAGCAAGCGCGCTACCATTTGAGCTACTCCCCTTGTGCCTCCAATAAGAAGTATGAAATCTCAATTACCTCACTGCCAAATCCCTCGTCCCTAAGAAAGGATTCTTGCTTCAGCTGTCTAAAAGTATTTTTCATGGTAGTTCAGTAAAGGTTGAAGTAGTGACTGCAGTAAGCCCAGTGGTGGAAATAGTTGTATTGTTGGGTTAGTATCCAGAGCTACAAAAACAATGTGTGCTGATTGAACCAAACTAATTAGTTGGAGGATGCGGGCATCGATCCCGCTACCTCTCGAATGCTAAGCAAGCGCTCTACCATTTGATCTAATCCCCCTGCATCTCCAATCAGAAGTATGAAATCTCAATGACCGCACTGCCAAATCCCTCGTCCATAAGAAAGGATAATTTTATAAAAGTATGCTTGCTTCAGCTGTCTAAAAGTATTTTTCATGGTAGTTCAGTAAAGGTTGAAGTAGTGACTGCAGTAAGCCCAGTGGTGGAAATAGTTGTATTGTTGGGTTAGTATCCAGAGCTACAACAACAATGTGTGCTGATTGAACCAAACTAAATAGTTGGAGGATGCAGGCATCGCTCCCGCTCCCTCTCACATGCTAAGCGAGCGCTCTACCATTTGAGCTAATTCCCCTGCGCCTCCAACAAGAAGTATGAAATCTCAATGACCGCACTGCCAAAGCCCTCTAAATAGTTGGAGGATGCAGGCATCGATCCCGCTACCTCTCGCATGCTAAGCGAGCGCTCTACCATTTGAGCTAATCCCCCTGCGTCTTCATAAAGAAGTATGAAATCTCAATGACCGCACTGCCAAATCCCTCGTCCATAAGAAAGGATACTTTTTAAAAGTATGCTTGCTTCAGCTGTCTAAAAGTATTTTTCATGGTAGTTCAGTAAAGGTTGAAGTAGTGACTGCAGTGAGCACAGTGGTGGAAATAGTTGTATTGTTGGGTTAGTATCCAGAGCTACAACAACAATGTGTGCTGATTGAACCAAACTAAATAGTTGGAGGATGCGGGCATCGATCCCGCTACCTCTCGCATGCTAAGCAAGCGCTCTACCATTTGAGCTAATCCCCCTGCAGCTTCATAAAGAAGTATGAAATCTCAATGACCGCACTGCCAAATCCCTCATCCATAAGAAAGGATACTTTTTTAAAAGTATGCTTGCTTCAGCTGTCTAAAAGTATTTTTCATGGTAGTTCAGTAAAGGTTGAAGTAGTGACTGCAGTAAGCCCAGTGGTGGAAATAGTTGTATTGTTGTGTTAGTATCCAGAGCTACAACAACGTGTGCTGATTGAACCAAACTAAATAGTTGGAGGATGCAGGCATCGATCCCACTACCTCTCGCATGCTAAGCGAGCGCTCTACCATTTGAGCTAATCCCCCTGCAGCTCCAATCAAAAGTATGAAATCTCAATGACCGCACTGCCAAATCCCTCGTCCATAAGAAAGGATACTTTTTAAAAAGTATGCTTGCTTCAGCTGTCTAAAAGTTATTTTCATGGTAGTTCAGTAAAGGTTGAAGTAGTGACTGCAGTAAGCCCAGTGGTGGAAATAGTTGTATTGTTGGGTTAGTGTCCAGAGCTACAACAACAATGTGTGCTGATTGAACCAAACTTAATAGTTGGCGGATGCAGGCATCGATCCCGCTACCTCTCACATGCTAAGCGAGCGCTCTACCATTTGAGCTAATCCCCCTGCGCCTCCAACACAAAGTATGAAATCTCAATGACCGCACTGCCAAATCCCTCGTCCATAAGAAAGGATACTTTTTAAAAAGTATGCTTGCTTCAGCTCTCTAAAAGTATTTTTCATGGTAGTTCAGTAAAGGTTGAAGTAGTGACTGCAGTAAGCCCAGTGGTGGAAATAGTTGTATTGTTGGGTTAGTATCCAGAGCTACAACAACGTGTGCTGATTGAACCAAACTAAGTAGTTGGAGGATGCAGGCATCAATCCCGCTACCTCTCACATGCGAAGCAAGCACTCTACCATTTGAGCTAATTCCCCTGCGCCTCCAACAAGAAGTATGAAATCTCAATGACCGCACTGCCAAAGCCCTCTAAATAGTTGGAGGATGCAGGCATCGATCCCGCTACCTCTCGCATGCTAAGCGAGCGCTCTACCATTTGAGCTAATCCCCCTGCGGCTTCATAAAGAAGTATGAAATCTCAATGACCGCACTGCCAAATCCCTCGTCCATAAGAAAGGATACTTTTTAAAAGTATGCTTGCTTCAGCTGTCTAAAAGTATTTTTCATGGTAGTTCAGTAAAGGTTGAAGTAGTGACTGCAGTGAGCACAGTGGTGGAAATAGTTGTATTGTTGGGTTAGTATCCAGAGCTACAACAACAATGTGTGCTGATTGAACCAAACTAAATAGTTGGAGGATGCGGGCATCGATCCCGCTACCTCTCGCATGCTAAGCGAGCGCTCTACCATTTGAGCTAATCCCCCTGCGGCTTCATAAAGAAGTATGAAATCTCAATGACCGCACTGCCAAATCTCTCGTCCATAAGAAAGGATACTTTTTTTAAAGTATGCTTGCTTCAGCTGTCTAAAAGTATTTTTCATGGTAGTTCAGTAAAAGTTGAAGTAGTGACTGCAGTGAGCACAGTGGTGGAAATAGTTGTATTGTTGGGTTAGTATCCAGAGCTACAACAACAATGTGTGCTGATTGAAACAAAATAAATAGTTGGAGAATGCAGGCATCAATCCCGCTACCTCTCACATGCTAAGCAAGCGCTCTACCATTTGAGCTAATCCCCCTGTGCCTCCAACAAGAAGTATGAAATCTCAATGTCCTCACTGCCAAATCCCTCGTCCATAAGAAAGGATACTTTTTTTATAGTATGCTTGCTTCAGCTGTCTAAAATTATTTTTCATGGTAGTTCAGTAAAGGTTGAAGTTGTCACTGCAGTAAGCCCGGTGGTGGAAATAGTTGTATTGTTCGGTTTAGTATCCAGAGCTTCAACAACAATGTGTGCTGATTGAACCAAACGAAATAGTTGGAGGATGCGGGCATCGATCCCACTACCTCTCGCATGCTAAGCGAGCGCTCTACCATTTGAGCTAATCCCCCTGCGGCTTCATAAAGAAGTATGAAATCTCAATGACCGCACTGCCAAGTCCCTCGTCCATAAGAAAGGATACTTTTTAAAAAGTATGCTTGCTTCAGCTGTCTAAAAGTATTTTTCATGGTATTTCAGTAGAGGTTGAAGTAGTGACTGCAGCAAGCCCAGTGGTGGAAATAGTTGTATTGTTGGGTTAGTATCCAGAGCTACAACAACAATGTGTGCTGATTGAACCAAACTAAATAGTTAGAGGATGCAGGCATCGATCCCGCTACATCTCATATGCTAAGCGAGCGCTCTACCATTTGAGCTAATCCCCCTGCGCCTCCAACAAGAAGTATGAAATCTCAATGACCGCACTGCCAAATCCCTCTAAATAGTTGGAGGATGCAGGCATCGAGCTACCTCTCACATGCTAAGCAAGTGCTCTGCCATTTGAGCTAATCCCCAGCACCTCCAACATGAAGTATGAAATCTCAATGACCGCACTGCCAAATCCCTCGTCCATAAGAAAGGATAATTTTTTAAAGTATGCTTGCTTCAGCTGTCTAAAAGTATTTTTCATGGTGGTTCAGTAAAGGTTGAAGTAGTGACTGCAGTAAGCCCAGTGGTGGAAATAGTTGTATTGTTGGGTTAGTATCCAGAGCTACAACAACAATGTGTGCTGATTGAACCAAACCAAATAGTTGGAGGATGCAGGTATCAATCCCGCTACCTCTCGCATGCGAAGCGAGCGCTCTACCATTTGAGGTAATCCCCCTGCACCTCCAACAAGAAGTATGAAATCTCAATGACCGCACTGCCAAATCCCTCGTCCATAAGAAAGGATACTTTTTAAAAGTATGCTTGCTTCAGCTGTCTAAAAGTATTTTTCATGGTAGTTCAGTAAAGGTTGAAGTAGTGACTGCAGTGAGCACAGTGGTGGAAATAGTTGTATTGTTGGGTTAGTATCCAGAGCTACAACAACAATGTGTGCTGATTGAACCAAACTAAATAGTTGGAGGATGCGGGCATCAAGCATGCTGGAGCTCTACCATTTGAGCTAATCCCCCTGCGGCTTCATAAAGAAGTATGAAATCTCAATGACCGCACTGCCAAAGCCCTCTAAATAGTTGGAGGATGCAGGCATCGATCCCGGTACCTCTCGCATGCTAAGCGAGCGCTCTACCATTTGAGCTAATCCCCCTGCGGCTTAATAAAGAAGTATGAAATCTCAATGACCGCACTGCCAAATCCCTCGTCCATAAGAAAGGATACTTTTTAAAAGTATGCTTGCTTCAGCTGTCTAAAAGTATTTTTCATGGTAGTTCAGTAAAGGTTGAAGTAGTGACTGCAGTGAGCACAGTGGTGGAAATAGTTGTATTGTTGGGTTAGTATCCAGAGCTACAACAACAATGTGTGCTGATTGAACCAAACTAAATAGTTGGAGGATGCGGGCATCGATCCCGCTACCTCTCACATGCTAAGCGAGCGCTCTACCATTTGAGCTAATCCCCCTGCGCCTCCAACAAGAAGTATGAAATCTCAATGACCGCACTGCCAAATCCCTCGTCCATAAGAAAGGATACTTTTTAAAAAGTATGCTTGCTTCAGCTGTCTAAAAGTATTTTTCATGGTAGTTCAGTAAAGGTTGAAGTAGTGACTGCAGTAAGCCCAGTGGTGGAAATAGTTGTATTGTTGGGTTAGTATCCAGAGCTACAACAACAATGTGTGCTGATTGAACCAAACTAAATAGTTGGAGGATGCAGGCATCAATCCCGCTACCTCTCACATGCGAAGCAAGCACTCTACCATTTGAGCTAATTCCCCTGCGCCTCCAACAAGAAGTATGAAATCTCAATGACCGCACTGCCAAAGCCCTCTAAATAGTTGGAGGATGCAGGCATCGATCCCGCTACCTCTCGCATGCTAAGCGAGCGCTCTACCATTTGAGCTAATCCCCCTGCGGCTTCATAAAGAAGTATGAAATCTCAATGACCGCACTGCCAAATCCCTCGTCCATAAGAAAGGATACTTTTTAAAAGTATGCTTGCTTCAGCTGTCTAAAAGTATTTTTCATGGTAGTTCAGTAAAGGTTGAAGTAGTGACTGCAGTAAGCACAGTGGTGGAAATAGTTGTATTGTTGGGTTAGTATCCAGAGCTACAACAACAATGTGTGCTGATTGAACCAAACTAAATAGTTGGAGGATGCGGGCATCGATCCCGCTACCTCTCGCATGCTAAGCGAGCACTCTACCATTTGAGCTAATCCCCCTGCGGCTCATAAAGAAGTATGAAATCTCAATGACCGCACTGCCAAATCCCTCGTCCATAAGAAAGGATACTTTTTTTAAAGTATGCTTGCTTCAGCTGTCTAAAAGTATTTTTCATGGTAGTTCAGTAAAGGTTGAAGTAGTGACTGCAGTAAGCCCAGTGGTGGAAATAGTTGTATTGTTGGGTTAGTATCCAGAGCTACAACAACAATGTGTGCTGATTGAAACAAACTAAATAGTTGGAGAATGCAGGCATCGATCCCGCTACCTCTCACATGCTAAGCAAGCGCTCTACCATTTGAGCTAATCCCCCTGTGCCTCCAACAAGAAGTATGAAATCTCAATGTCCTCACTGCCAAATCCCTCGTCCATAAGAAAGGATACTTTTTTTATAGTATGCTTGCTTCAGCTGTCTAAAATTATTTTTCATGGTAGTTCAGTAAAGGTTGAAGTTGTGACTGCAGTAAGCCCGGTGGTGGAAATAGTTGTATTGTTGGGTTAGTATCCAGAGCTCAACAACAATGTGTGCTGATTGAACCAAACTAAATAGTTGGAGGATGCGGGCATCGATCCCACTACCTCTCGCATGCTAAGCGAGCGCTCTACCATTTGAGCTAATCCCCTGCGGCTTCAAAAGAAGTATGAAATCTCAATGACCGCACTGCCAAGTCCCTCGTCCATAAGAAAGGATACTTTTAAAAAGTATGCTTGCTTCAGCTGTCTAAAAGTATTTTTCATGGTATTTCAGTAGAGGTTGAAGTAGTGACTGCAGCAAGCCCAGTGGTGGAAATAGTTGTATTGTTGGGTTAGTATCCAGAGCTACAACAACAATGTGTGCTGATTGAACCAAACTAAATAGTTAGAGGATGCAGGCATCGATCCCGCTACATCTCATATGCTAAGCGAGCGCTCTACCATTTGAGCTAATCCCCCTGCGCCTCCAACAAGAAGTATGAAATCTCAATGACCGCACTGCCAAATCCCTCTAAATAGTTGGAGGATGCAGGCATCGATCCCGCTACCTCTCACATGCTAAGCAAGTGCTCTGCCATTTGAGCTAATCCCCAGCACCTCCAACATGAAGTATGAAATCTCAATGACCGCACTGCCAAATCCCTCTTCCATAAGAAAGGATAATTTTTTAAAGTATGCTTGCTTCAGCTGTCTAAAAGTATTTTTCATGGTAGTTCAGTAAAGGTTGAAGTAGTGACTGCAGTAAGCCCAGTGGTGGAAATAGTTGTATTGTTGGGTTAGTATCCAGAGCTACAACAACAATGTGTGCCGATTGAACCAAACTAAATAGTTGGAGGATGCAGGTATCAATCCCGCTACCTCTCGCATGCGAAGCAAGCGCTCTACCATTTGAGGTAATCCCCCTGCACCTCCAACAGGAAGTATGAAATCTCAATGACCGCACTGCCAAATCCCTCGTCCATAAGAAAGGATACTTTTTAAAAGTATGCTTGCTTCAGCTGTCTAAAAGTATTTTTCATGGTAGTTCAGTAAAGGTTGAAGTAGTGACTGCAGTAAGCACAGTGGTGGAAATAGTTGTATTGTTGGGTTAGTATCCAGAGCTACAACAACAATGTGTGCTGATTGAACCAAACTAAATAGTTGGAGGATGCGGGCATCAATCCCGCTACCTCTCGCATGCTAAGCGAGCGCTCTACCATTTGAGCTAATCCCCCTGCGGCTTCATAAAGAAGTATGAAATCTCAATGACCGCACTGCCAAAGCCCTCTAAATAGTTGGAGGATGCAGGCATCGATCCCGGTACCTCTCGCATGCTAAGCGAGCGCTCTACCATTTGAGCTAATCCCCCTGCGGCTTCATAAAGAAGTATGAAATCTCAATGACCGCACTGCCAAATCCCTCGTCCATAAGAAAGGATACTTTTTAAAAGTATGCTTGCTTCAGCTGTCTAAAAGTATTTTTCATGGTAGTTCAGTAAAGGTTGAAGTAGTGACTGCAGTGAGCACAGTGGTGGAAATAGTTGTATTGTTGGGTTAGTATCCAGAGCTACAACAACAATGTGTGCTGATTGAACCAAACTAAATAGTTGGAGGATGTGGGCATCGATCCCGCTACCTCTCGCATGCTAAGCGAGCGCTCTACCATTTGAGCTAATCCCCCTGCGGCTTCATAAAGAAGTATGAAATCTCAATGACCGCACTGCCAAATCCCTCGTCCATAAGAAAGGATACTTTTTAAAAGTATGCTTGCTTCAGCTGTCTAAAAGTATTTTTCATGGTAGTTCAGTAAAGGTTGAAGTAGTGACTGCAGTAAGCCCAGTGGTGGAAATAGTTGTATTGTTGGGTTAGTATCCAGAGCTACAACAACAATGTGTGCTGATTGAACCAAACTAAATAGTTGGAGGATGCAGGCATCGATCCCGTTACCTCTCGCATGCGAAGCAAGCACTCTACCATTTGAGCTAATCCCCCTGCGCCTCCAACAAGAAGTATGAAATCTCAATGACCGCACTGCCAAATCCCTCGTCCATAAGAAAGGATACTTTTTAAATAGTATGCTTGCTTCAGCTGTCTAAAAGTATTTTTCATGGTAGTTCAGTAAAGGTTGAAGTAGTGACTGCAGTGAGCACAGTGGTGGAAATAGTTGTATTGTTGGGTTAGTATCCAGAGCTACAACAACAATGTGTGCTGATTGAACCAAACTAAATAGTTGGAGATGCAGGCATCAATCCCGCTACCTCTCACATGCTAAGCAAGCGCTCTACCATTTGAGCTAATCCCCCTGTGCCTCCAACAAGAAGTATGAAATCTCAATGTCCTCACTGCCAAATCCCTCGTCCATAAGAAAGGATACTTTTTTTATAGTATGCTTGCTTCAGCTGTCTAAAATTATTTTTCATGGTAGTTCAGTAAAGGTTGAAGTTGTGACTGCAGTAAGCCCGGTGGTGGAAATAGTTGTATTGTTGGGTTTAGTATCCAGAGCTACAACAACAATGTGTGCTGATTGAACCAAACTAAATAGTTGGAGGATGCGGGTATCGATCCCGCTACCTCACGCATGCTAAGCGAGCGCTCTACCATTTGAGCTAATCCCCCTGCGGCTTCATAAAGAAGTATGAAATCTCAATGACCGCACTGCCAAATCCCTCGTCCATAAGAAAGGATACTTTTAAAAAGTATGCTTGCTTCAGCTGTCTAAAAGTATTTTTCATGGTAGTTCAGTAGAGGTTGAAGTAGCGACTGCAGCAAGCCCAGTGGTGGAAATAGTTGTATTGTTGGGTTAGTATCCAGAGCTACAACAACAATGTGTGCTGATTGAACCAAACTAAATAGTTGGAGGATGCAGGCATCGATCACGCTACCTCTCACATGCTAAGCGAGCGCTCGACCATTTGAGCTAATCCCCCTGCGCCTCCAACAAGAAGTATGAAATCTCAATGACCGCACTGCCAAATCCCCATTGGAGGATGCAGGCTAATACCTCTCACATGCTGCAAGTGCTCTGCCATTTGAGCTAATCCCCAGCACCTCCAACATGAAGTATGAAATCTCAATGACCGCACTGCCAAATCCCTCGTCCATAAGAAAGGATAATTTTTTTAAAGTATGCTTGCTTCAGCTGTCTAAAAGTATTTTTCATGGTGGTTCAGTAAAGGTTGAAGTAGTGACTGCAGTAAGCCCAGTGGTGGAAATAGTTGTATTGTTGGGTTAGTATCCAGAGCTACAACAACAATGTGTGCTGATTGAACCAAACTAAATAGTTGGAGGATGCAGGTATCAATCCCGCTACCTCTCGCATGCGAAGCAAGCGCTCTACCATTTGAGGTAATCCCCCTGCACCTCCAACAAGAAGTATGAAATCTCAATGACCGCACTGCCAAATCCCTCGTACATAAGAAAGGATACTTTTTAAAAGTATGCTTGCTTCAGCTGTCTAAAAGTATTTTTCATGGTAGTTCAGTAAAGTTTGAAGTAGTGACTGTAGTAAGCCCAGTGGTGGAAATAGTTGTATTGTTGGGTTAGTATCCAGAGCTACAACAACAATGTGTGCTGATTGAACCAAACTAAATAGTTGGAGGATGCAGGCATCAATCCCGCTACCTCTCACATGCTAAGCGAGCGCTCTACCATTTGAGCTAATCCCCTGCGGCTTCATAAAGAAGTATGAAATCTCAATGACCATTTGCCAAAGCCCTCTAAATAGTTGGAGGATGCAGGCATCGATCCCCATACCTCTCCATGCTAAGCGAGCGCTCTACCATTTGAGCTAATCCCCCTGCGGCTTCATAAAGAAGTATGAAATCTCAATGACCGCACTGCCAAATCCCTCGTCCATAAGAAAGGATACTTTTTTAAAAGTATTCTTGCTTCAGCTGTCTAAAAGTATTTTTCATGGTAGTTCAGTAAAGGTTGAAGTAGTGACTGCAGTAAGCCCAGTGGTGGAAATAGTTGTATTGTTGGGTTAGTATCCAGAGCTACAACAACAATGTGTGCCGATTGAACCAAACTAAATAGTTGGAGGATGGGCATCGATCCCGCTACCTCTCGCATGCTAAGCGAGCGCTCTACCATTTGAGCTAATCCCCCTGCGGCTTCAACAAGAAGTATGAAATCTCAATGACCGCACTGCCAAATCCCTCGTCCATAAGAAAGGATACTTTTTTAAAAAGTATGCTTGCTTCAGCTGTCTAAAAGTATTTTTCATGGTAGTTCAGTAAAGGTTGAAGTAGTGACTGCAGTAAGCACAGTGGTGGAAATAGTTGTATTGTTGGGTTAGTATCCAGAGCTACAACAACAATGTGTGCTGATTGAACCAAACTAAATAGTTGGAGGATGCGGGCATCGATCCCATTACCTCTCGCATGCTAAGCGAGCACTCTACCATTTGAGCTAATCCCCCTGTGCCTCCAACAAGAAGTATGAAATCTCAATGACCGCACTGCCAAATCCCTCGTCCATAAGAAAGGATACTTTTTAAAAGTATGCTTGCTTCAGCTGTCTAAAAGTATTTTTCATGGTAGTTCAGTAAAGGTTGAAGTAGTGACTGCAGGAAGCCCAGTGGTGGAAATAGTTGTATTGTTGGGTTAGTATCCAGAGCTACAACAACAATGTGTGCTGATTGAACCAAACTAAATAGTTGGAGGATGCAGGCATCGATCCCGCTACCTCTCACATGCTAAGCAAGCGCTCTACCATTTGAGCTAATCCCCCTGTGCCTCCAACAAGAAGTATGAAATCTCAATGTCCTCACTGCCAAATCCCTCGTCCATAAGAAAGGATACTTTTAAAAAGTATGCTTGCTTCAGCTGTCTAAAAGTATTTTTCATGGTAGTTCAGTAAAGGTTGAAGTAGTGACTGCAGCAAGCCCAGTGGTGGAAATAGTTGTATTGTTGGGTTAGTATCCAGAGCTACAACAACAATGTGTGCTGATTGAACCAAACTAAATAGTTGGAGGATGCAGGCATCGATCCCGCTACCTCTCACATGCTAAGCGAGCGCTCTACCATTTGAGCTAATCCCCCTGCGCCTCCAACAAGAAGTATGAAATCTCAATGACCTTACTGCCAAATCCCTCTAAATAGTTGGAGGATGCAGGCATCGATCCCACTACCTCTCACATGCTAAGCAAGTGCTCTGCCATTTGAGCTAATCCCCAGCGCCTCCAACATGAAGTATGAAATCTCAATGACCGCACTGCCAAATCCCTCGTCCATAAGAAAGGATACTTTTTAAAAGTATGCTTGCTTCAGCTGTCTAAAAGTATTTTTCATGGTAGTTCAGTAAAGGTTGAAGTAGTGACTGCAGTGAGCACAGTGGTGGAAATAGTTGTGGTGGAAATAGTTGTATTGTTGGGTTAGTATCCAGAGCTGAGCTAACAACAACAATGTGTGCTGATTGAACCAAACTAAATAGTTGGAGGATGCAGGTATCGATCCCACAACCTATCACATGCTAAGCAAGCGCTCTACCATTTGAGCTAATCCCCCTGCTCCTTCATCACAAGAAGTATGAAATCTCAATGACCGCACTGCCAAATCCCTCGTCCATAAGAAAGGATACTTTTTTAAAAGTATGCTTGCTTCAGCTGTCTAAAAGTATTTTTCATGGTAGTTCAGTAAAGGTTGAAGTAGTGACTGCAGTAAGCCCAGTGGTGGAAATAGTTGTATTGTTGGGTTAGTATCCAGAGCTACAACAACAATGTGTGCTGATTGAACCAAACTAAATAGTTGGAGGATGCAGGCATCGATCCCGCTACCTCTCGCATGCGAAGCAAGCACTCTACCATTTGAGCTAATCCCCCTGCGCCTCCAACAAGAAGTATGAAATCTCAATGACCGCACTGCCAAATCCCTCGTCCATAAGAAAGGATACTTTTTTAAAAGTATGCTTGCTTCAGCTGTCTAAAAGTATTTTTCATGGTAGTTCAGTAAAGGTTGAAGTAGTGACTGCAGTAAGCCCAGTGGTGGAAATAGTTGTATTGTTGGGTTAGTATCCAGAGCTACAACAACAATGTGTGCTGATTGAACCAAACTAAATAGTTGGAGGATGCAGGCATCGATCCCACTACCTCTCACATGCTAAGCAAGCACTCTACCATTTTAGCTAATCCCCCTGTGCCTCCAACAGGAAGTATGAAATCTCAATGACCGCACTGCCAAATCCCTCGTACATAAGAAAGGATACTTTTTTTATAGTATGCTTGCTTCAGCTGTCTAAAATTATTTTTCATGGTAGTTCAGTAAAGGTTGAAGTTGTGACTGCAGTAAGCCCGGTGGTGGAAATAGTTGTATTGTTCGGTTTAGTATCCAGAGCTACAACAACAATGTGTGCTGATTGAACCAAACTAAATAGTTGGAGGATGCGGGCATCGATCCCGCTACCTCTCGCATGCTAAGCGAGCGCTCTACCATTTGAGCTAATCCCCCTGTGCCTTCAACAAGAAGTATGAAATCTCAATGACCGCACTGCCAAATCCCTCGTCCATAAGAAAGGATACTTTTTAAAAAGTATGCTTGCTTCAGCTGTCTAAAAGTATTTTTCATGGTAGTTCAGTAAAGGTTGAAGTAGTGACTGCAGTAAGCCCAGTGGTGGAAATAGTTGTATTGTTGGGTTAGTATCCAGAGCTACAACAACAATGTGTGCTGATTGAACCAAACTAAATAGTTGGAGGATGCAGGCATCGATCCCGCTACCTCTCACATGCTAAGCAAGCGCTCTACCATTTGAGCTAATCCCCCTGCGCCTCCAACAAGAAGTATGAAATCTCAATGACCGCACTGCCAAATCCCTCGTCCATAAGAAAGGATACTTTTTTAAAGTATGCTTGCTTCAGCTGTCTAAAAGTATTTTTCATGGTAGTTCAGTAAAGGTTGAAGTAGTGACTGCAGTAAGCCCAGTGGTGGAAATAGTTGTATTGTTGGGTTAGTATCCAGAGCTACAACAACAATGTGTGCTGATTGAACCAAACTAAATAGTGGAGGATGCGGGCATCGATCCCATTACCTCTCGCATGCGAAGCAAGCACTCTACCATTTGAGCTAATCCCCTGTGCCTCCAACAAGAAGTATGAAATCTCAATGACCGCACTGCCAAATCCCTCGTCCATAAGAAAGGATACTTTTTAAAAGTATGCTTGCTTCAGCTGTCTAAAAGTATTTTTCATGGTAGTTCAGTAAAGGTTGAAGTAGTGACTGCAGTAAGCCCAGTGGTGGAAATAGTTGTATTGTTGGGTTAGTATCCAGAGCTACAACAACAATGTGTGCTGATTGAACCAAACTAAATAGTTGGAGGATGCGGGCATCGATCCCGCTACCTCTCGCATGCTAAGCAAGCGCTCTACCATTTGAGCTAATCCCCCTGCTGCTTCAACAAGAAGTATGAAATCTCAATGACCGCACTGCCAAATCCCTCGTCCATAAGAAAGGATATTTTTTTAAAAGTATGCTTGCTTCAGCTGTCTAAAAGTATTTTTCATGGTAGTTCAGTAAAGGTTGAAGTAGTGACTGCAGTAAGCCCAGTGGTGGAAATAGTTGTATTGTTGGGTTAGTATCCAGAGCTACAACAACAATGTGTGCTGATTGAACCAAACTAAATAGTTGGAGGATGCAGGCATCGATCCCGCTACCTCTCGCATGCGAAGCAAGCGCTCTACCATTTGAGCTAATCCCCCTGTGCCTCCAACAGGAAGTATGAAATCTCAATGACCGCACTGCCAAATCCCTCGTACATAAGAAAGGATACTTTTTTTATAGTATGCTTGCTTCAGCTGTCTAAAATTATTTTTCATGGTAGTTCAGTAAAGGTTGAAGTTGTGACTGCAGTAAGCCCGGTGGTGGAAATAGTTGTATTGTTGGTTTAGTATCCAGAGCTACAACAACAATGTGTGCTGATTGAACCAAACTAAATAGTTGGAGGATGCAGGTATCGATCCCGCTACCTCACGCATGCTAAGCGAGCGCTCTACCATTTGAGCTAATCCCCCTGCGGCTTCATAAAGAAGTATGAAATCTCAATGACCGCACTGCCAAATCCCTCGTCCATAAGAAAGGATACTTTTTAAAAAGTATGCTTGCTTCAGCTGTCTAAAAGTATTTTTCATGGTAGTTCAGTAGAGGTTGAAGTAGTGACTGCAGCAAGCCCAGTGGTGGAAATAGTTGTATTGTTGGGTTAGTATCCAGAGCTACAACAACAATGTGTGCTGATTGAACCAAACTAAATAGTTGGAGGATGCAGGCATCGATCCCGCTACCTCTCACATGCTAAGCGAGCGCTCTACCATTTGAGCTAATCCCCCTGCGCCTCCAACAAGAAGTATGAAATCTCAATGACCGCACTGCCAAATCCCTCTAAATAGTTGGAGGATGCAGGCATCGATCCCGCTACCTCTCACATGCTAAGCAAGTGCTCTGCCATTTGAGCTAATCCCCAGCGCCTCCAACATGAAGTATGAAATCTCAATGACCGCACTGCCAAATCCCTCGTCCATAAGAAAGGATAATTTTTTAAAAGTATGCTTGCTTCAGCTGTCTAAAAGTATTTTTCATGGTGGTTCAGTAAAGGTTGAAGTAGTGACTGCAGTAAGCCCAGTGGTGGAAATAGTTGTATTGTTGGGTTAGTATCCAGAGCTACAACAACAATGTGTGCCGATTGAACCAAACTAAATAGTTGGAGGATGCAGGTATCAATCCCACTACCTCTCGCATGCGAAGCAAGCGCTCTACCATTTGAGGTAATCCCCCTGCACCTCCAACAGGAAGTATGAAATCTCAATGACCGCACTGCCAAATCCCTCGTCCATAAGAAAGGATACTTTTTTAAAAGTATGCTTGCTTCAGCTGTCTAAAAGTATTTTTCATGGTAGTTCAGTAAAGGTTGAAGTAGTGACTGCAGTAAGCACAGTGGTGGAAATAGTTGTATTGTTGGGTTAGTATCCAGAGCTACAACAACAATGTGTGCTGATTGAACCAAACTAAATAGTTGGAGGATGCAGGTATCGATCCCGCTACCTCTCGCATGCTAAGCAAGCGCTCTACCATTTGAGCTAATCCCCTGCGGCTCCAATCAGAAGTATGAAATCTCAATGACCGCACTGCCAAATCCCTCGTCCATAAGAAAGGATACTTTTTAAAAAGTATGCTTGCTTCAGCTGTCTAAAAGTATTTTTCATGGTAGTTCAGTAAAGTTTGAAGTAGTGACTGCAGTAAGCCCAGTGGTGGAAATTGTTTTATTGTTGGGTTAGTATCCAGAGCTACAACAACAATGATTGAACCAAACTAAATAGTTGGAAGATGCGGGCATCGATCCCGTTACCTATCACATGCGAAGCGAGCACTCTACCATATGAGCTAATCCCCCTGTGCCTCCAACAAGAAGTATGAAATCTCAATGACCGTACTGCCCAAATCCCTCGTCCATAAGAAAGGATACTTTTTAAATAGTATGCTTGCTTCAGCTCTCTAAAAGTATTTTTCATGGTAGTTCAGTAAAGGTTGAAGTAGTGACTGCAGTAAGCCCAGTGGTGGAAATAGTTGTATTGTTGGGTTAGTATCCAGAGCTAGAACAACAATGTGTGCTGATTGAACCAAACTAAATAGTTGGAGAATGCAGGAATCGATCCCGCTACCTCTCACATGCTAAGCAAGCACTCTACCATTTGAGCTAATCCCCCTGTGCCTCCAACAAGAAGTATGAAATCTCAATGTCCTCACTGCCAAATCCCTCGTCCATAAGAAAGGATACTTTTTTTATAGTATGCTTGCTTCAGCTGTCTAAAATTATTTTTCATGGTAGTTCAGTAAAGGTTGAAGTTGTCACTGCAGTAAGCCCGGTGGTGGAAATAGTTGTATTGTTCGGTTTAGTATCCAGAGCTACAACAACAATGTGTGCTGATTGAACCAAACTAAATAGTTGGAGGATGCGGGCATCGATCCCACTACCTCTCGCATGCTAAGCGAGCGCTCTACCATTTGAGCTAATCCCCCTGCGGCTTCATAAAGAAGTATGAAATCTCAATGACCGCACTGCCAAGTCCCTCGTCCATAAGAAAGGATACTTTTTAAAAAGTATGCTTGCTTCAGCTGTCTAAAAGTATTTTTCATGGTAGTTCAGTAGAGGTTGAAGTAGTGACTGCAGCAAGCCCAGTGGTGGAAATAGTTGTATTGTTGGGTTAGTATCCAGAGCTACAACAACAATGTGTGCTGATTGAACCAAACTAAATAGTTGGAGGATGCAGGCATCGATCCCGCTACATCTCATATGCTAAGCGAGCGCTCTACCATTTGAGCTAATCCCCCTGCGCCTCCAACAAGAAGTATGAAATCTCAATGACCGCACTGCCAAATCCCTCTAAATAGTTGGAGGATGCAGGCATCGATCCCGCTACCTCTCACATGCTAAGCAAGTGCTCTGCCATTTGAGCTAATCCCCAGCGCCTCCAACATGAAGTATGAAATCTCAATGACCGCACTGCCAAATCCCTCGTCCATAAGAAAGGATAATTTTTTAAAAGTATGCTTGCTTCAGCTGTCTAAAAGTATTTTTCATGGTGGTTCAGTAAAGGTTGAAGTAGTGACTGCAGTAAGCCCAGTGGTGGAAATAGTTGTATTGTTGGGTTAGTATCCAGAGCTACAACAACAATGTGTGCTGATTGAACCAAACTAAATAGTTGGAGGATGCAGGTATCAATCCCACTACCTCTCGCATGCGAAGCGAGCGCTCTACCATTTGAGGTAATCCCCCTGCACCTCCAACAAGAAGTATGAAATCTCAATGACCGCACTGCCAAATCCCTCGTCCATAAGAAAGGATACTTTTTTAAAAGTATGCTTGCTTCAGCTGTCTAAAAGTATTTTTCATGGTAGTTCAGTAAAGGTTGAAGTAGTGACTGCAGTAAGCCCAGTGGTGGAAATAGTTGTATTGTTGGGTTAGTATCCAGAGCTACAACAACAATGTGTGCTGATTGAACCAAACTAAATAGTTGGAGGATGCGGGTATCGATCACGCTACCTCTCGCATGCTAAGCGAGCGCTCTACCATTTGAGCTAATCCCCTGCGGCTCCAATCAGAAGTATGAAATCTCAATGACCGCACTGCCAAATCCCTCGTCCATAAGAAAGGATACTTTTTAAAAAGTATGCTTGCTTCAGCTGTCTAAAAGTATTTTTCATGGTAGTTCAGTAAAGTTTGAAGTAGTGACTGCAGTAAGCCCAGTGGTGGAAATTGTTTTATTGTTGGGTTAGTATCCAGAGCTACAACAACAATGATTGAACCAAACTAAATAGTTGGAAGATGCGGGCATCGATCCCGTTACCTATCACATGCGAAGCGAGCACTCTACCATATGAGCTAATCCCCCTGTGCCTCCAACAAGAAGTATGAAATCTCAATGACCGTACTGCCAAATCCCTCGTCCATAAGAAAGGATACTTTTTAAAAAGTATGCTTGCTGCAGCTCTCTAAAAGTATTTTTCATGGTAGTTCAGTAAAGGTTGAAGTAGTGACTGCAGGAAGCCCAGTGGTGGAAATAGTTGTATTGTTGGGTTAGTATCCAGAGCTAGAACAACAATGTGTGCTGATTGAACCAAACTAAATAGTTGGAGAATGCAGGCATCGATCCCGCACTACCTCTCACATGCTAAGCAAGCGCTCTACCATTTGAGCTAATCCCCCTGTGCCTCCAACAAGAAGTATGAAATCTCAATGTCCTCACTGCCAAATCCCTCGTCCATAAGAAAGGATACTTTTTTAAAGTATGCTTGCTTCAGCTGTCTAAAAGTATTTTTCATGGTAGTTCAGTAAAGGTTGAAGTAGTGACTGCAGTAAGCCCAGTGGTGGAAATAGTTGTATTGTTGGGTTAGTATCCAGAGCTACAACAACAATGATTGAACCAAACTAAATAGTTGGAGGATGCGGGTATCGATCCCCTACCTCTCACATGCAAAGCGAGCACTCTACCATTTGAGCTAATCCACCTGCCCGTCTAAAACGAACTATGAAATCTCAATGACCGCACTGCCAAATCCCTCGTCCATAAGAAAGGATACTTTTTTAAAAGTATGCTTGCTTCAGCTGTCTAAAAGTATTTTTCATGGTAGTTCAGTAAAGGTTGAAGTTGTGACTGCAGTAAGCCCGGTGGTGGAAATAGTTGTATTGTTGGGTTAGTATCCAGAGCTACAACAATGTGTGCTGATTGAACCAACCTAAATAGTTGGAGGATGCGGGCATCGATCCCGCTACCTCTCGCATGCTAAGCGAGCGCTCTACCATTTGAGCTAATCCCCCTGCAGTCTCCAATCAGAAGTATGAAATCTCAATGACCGCACTGCCAAATCCCTCGTCCATAAGAAAGGATACTTTTTTAAAAGTATGCTTGCTTCAGCTGTCTAAAAGTATTTTTCATGGTAGTTCAGTAAAGGTTGAAGTAGTGACTGCAGTGAGCCCAGTGGTGGAAATAGTTGTATTGTTGGGTTAGTATCCAAAGCTTCAACAACAATGTGTGCTGATTGAACCAAACTAAATTGTTGGAGGATGCAGGTATCGATCCCGCTACCTATCACATGCTAAGCGAGCGCTCTACCATTTGAGCTAATCCCCCTGTGCTTCCAACAAGAAGTATGAAATCTCAATGACCGCACTGCCAAATCCCTCGTCCATAAGAAAGGATATCTTTTAAAAAGTATGCTTGCTTCAGCTGTCTAAAAGTATTTTTCATGGTAGTTCAGTAAAGGTTGAAGTAGTGACTGCAGTAAGCCCAGTGGTGGAAATAGTTGTATTGTTGGGTTAGTATCCAGAGCTACAACAACAATGTGTGCTGATTGAACCAAACTAAATAGTTGGAGGATGCAGGTATCGATCCCGCTACCTCTCACATGCTAAGCGAGCACTCTACCATTTGAGCTAATCCCCCTGCGGCTCCAACATGAAGTATGAAATCTCAATGACCGCACTGCCAAATCCCTCTAAATAGTTGGAGAATGCAGGTATCAATCCCGTTACCTCTCGCATGCGAAGTGAGCGCTCTACCATGTGAGGTAATCCCCTGCACCTCCAACAAGAAGTATGAAATCTCAATGACCGCACTTTCGTACATAAGAAAAAAGTATGCTTGCTTCAGCTCTCTAAAAGTATTTTTCATGGTAGTTCAGTAAAGGTTGAAGTAGTGACTGCAGGAAGCCCAGTGGTGGAAATAGTTGTATTGTTGGGTTAGTATCCAGAGCTAGAACAACAATGTGTGCTGATTGAACCAAACTAAATAGTTGGAGAATGCAGGCATCGATCGCACTACCTCTCACATGCTAAGCAAGCGCTCTACCATTTGAGCTAATCCCCCTGTGCCTCCAACAAGAAGTATGAAATCTCAATGTCCTCACTGCCAAATCCCTCGTCCATAAGAAAGGATACTTTTTTAAAAGTATGCTTGCTTCAGCTGTCTAAAAGTATTTTTCATGGTAGTTCAGTAAAGGTTGAAGTAGTGACTGCAGTAAGCCCAGTGGTGGAAATAGTTGTATTGTTGGGTTAGTATCCAGAGCTACAACAACAATGATTGAACCAAACTAAATAGTTTGAGGATGCGGGTATCGATCCCTCTACCTCTCACATGCAAAGCGAGCACTCTACCATTTGAGCTAATCCACCTGCCCGTCTAAAACGAACTATGAAATCTCAATGACCGCACTGCCAAATCCCTCGTCCATAAGAAAGGATACTTTTTTAAAAGTATGCTTGCTTCAGCTGTCTAAAAGTATTTTTCATGGTAGTTCAGTAAAGGTTGAAGTTGTGACTGCAGTAAGCCCGGTGGTGGAAATAGTTGTATTGTTGGGTTAGTATCCAGAGCTACAACAATGTGTGCTGATTGAACCAACCTAAATAGTTGGAGGATGCGGGCATCGATCCCGCTACCTCTCGCATGCTAAGCAAGCGCTCTACCATTTGAGCTAATCCCCCTGCAGGTCCAATCAGAAGTATGAAATCTCAATGACCGCACTGCCAAATCCCTCGTCCATAAGAAAGGATACTTTTTTAAAAGTATGCTTGCTTCAGCTGTCTAAAAGTATTTTTCATGGTAGTTCAGTAAAGGTTGAAGTAGTGACTGCAGTGAGCCCATTGGTGGAAATAGTTGTATTGTTGGGTTAGTATCCAAAGCTTCAACAACAATGTGTGCTGATTGAACCAAACTAAGTTGTTGGAGGATGCAGGTATCGATCCCGCTACCTATCACATGCTAAGCGAGCACTCTAGCATTTGAGCTAATCCCCCTGTGCTTCCAACAAGAAGTATGAAATCTCAATGACCGCACTGCCAAATCCCTCGTCCATAAGAAAGGATATCTTTTAAAAAGTATGCTTGCTTCAGCTGTCTAAAGTATTTTTCATGGTAGTTCAGTAAAGGTTGAAGTAGTGACTGCAGTAAGCCCAGTGGTGGAAATAGTTGTATTGTTGGGTTTAGTATCCAGAGCTTCAACAACAATGTGTGCTGATTGAACCAAACTAAATAGTTGGAGGATGCGGGCATCGATCACGCAACCTCTCACATGCGAAGCGAGCGCTCTACCATTTGAGCTAATCCCCCTGCGGCTCCAATCAGAAGTATGAAATCTCAATGACCGCACTGCCAAGTCCCTCGTCCATAAGAAAGGATACTTTTTAAAAAGTATGCTTGCTTCAGCTGTCTAAAAGTATTTTTCATGGTAGTTCAGTAGAGGTTGAAGTAGTGACTGCAGTGAGCCCAGTGGTGGAAATAGTTGTATTGTTGGGTTAGTATCCAGAGCTACAACAACAATGTGTGCTGATTGAACCAAACTAAATAGTTAGAGGATGCAGGCATCGATCCCGCTACCTCTCATATGCTAAGCGAGCGCTCTACCATTTGAGCTAATCCCCCTGCGCCTCCAACAAGAAGTATGAAATCTCAATGACCGCACTGCCAAATCCCTCTAAATAGTTGGAGGATGCAGGCATCAATCCCGCTACCTCTCACATGCTAAGCAAGTGCTCTGCCATTTGAGCTAATCCCCAGCGCCTCCAACATGAAGTATGAAATCTCAATGACCGCACTGCCAAATCCCTCGTCCATAAGAAAGGATACTTTTTAAAAAGTATGCTTGCTTCAGCTGTCTAAAAGTATTTTTCATGGTAGTTCAGTAAAGTTTGAAGTAGTGACTGCAGTAAGCCCACTGGTGGAAATAGTTGTATTGTTGGGTTAGTATCCAGAGCTACAACAACAATGATTGAACCAAACTAAATAGTTTGAGGATGCGGGCATCGATCCCTCTACCTCTCACATGCAAAGCGAGCACTCTACCATTTGAGCTAATCCACCTGCCCATCTAAAACGAACTATGAAATCTCAATGACCGCACTGCCAAATCCCTCGTCCATAAGAAAGGATACTTTTTTAAAAGTATGCTTGCTTCAGCTGTCTAAAAGTATTTTTCATGGTAGTTCAGTAAAGGTTGAAGTAGTGACTGCAGTAAGCCCAGTGGTGGAAATAGTTGTATTGTTGGGTTAGTATCCAGAGCTACAACAACAATGTGTGCTGATTGAACCAAACTAAATAGTTGGAGGATGCAGGCATCGATCCCGCTACCTCTCGCATGCTAAGCAAGCGCTCTACCATTTGAGCTAATCCCCCTGCAGCTCCAACAAGAAGTATGAAATCTCAATGACCGCACTGCCAAATCCCTCGTCCATAAGAAAGGATACTTTTTAAAAAGTATGCTTGCTTCAGCTGTCTAAAAGTATTTTTCATGGTAGTTCAGTAAAGGTTGAAGTAGTGACTGCAGTAAGCCCAGTGGTGGAAATAGTTGTATTGTTGGGTTAGTATCCAGAGCTACAACAACAATGTGTGCTGATTGAACCAAACTAAATAGTTGGAGGATGCAGGCATCGATCCCGCTACCTCTCACATGCTAAGCGAGCACTCTACCATTTGAGCTAATCCCCTGCGCCTCCAACAAGAAGTATGAAATCTCAATGACCGCACTGCCAAATCCCTCGTCCATAAGAAAGGATACTTTTTTTAAAGTATGCTTGCTTCAGCTGTCTAAAAGTATTTTTCATGGTAGTTCAGTAAAGGTTGAAGTAGTGACTGCAGTAAGCCCAGTGGTGGAAATAGTTGTATTGTTGGGTTAGTATCCAGAGCTACAACAACAATGTGTGCTGATTGAACCAAACTAAATAGTTGGAGGATGCAGGTATCGATCCCGCTACCTCTCACATGCTAAGCAAGCGCTCTACCATTTGAGCTAATCCCCCTGTGCCTCCAACAAGAAGTATGAAATCTCAATGACCGCACTGCCAAATCCCTCGTCCATAAGAAAGGATACTTTTTTAAAAAGTATGCTTGCTTCAGCTGTCTAAAAGTATTTTTCATGGTAGTTCAGTAAAGGTTGAAGTAGTGACTGCAGTAAGCCCAGTGGTGGAAATAGTTGTATTGTTGGGTTAGTATCCAGAGCTACAACAACAATGTGTGCTGATTGAACCAAACTAAATAGTTGGAGGATGCAGGCATCGATCTGCTACCTCTGTCATGCTAAGCGAGTGCTCTCCATTTGCTAATCCCCTGCGCTCCAACAAGAAGTATGAAATCTCAATGACCGCACAAATCCCTATAGTTGGAGGATGCAGGCTAACCTCTCACATGCTGAGCATTCTACCATTTTAGCTAATCCCCTGTGCTCCAACAAGAAGTATGAAATCTCAATGACCGCACTGCCAAATCCCTCGTCCATAAGAAAGGATAATTTTTTAAAAGTATGCTTGCTTCAGCTGTCTAAAAGTATTTTTCATGGTAGTTCAGTAAAGGTTGAAGTAGTGACTGCAGTAAGCCCAGTGGTGGAAATAGTTGTATTGTTGGGTTAGTATCCAGAGCTACAACAACAATGATTGAACCAAACTAAATAGTTGGAGGATGCGGGCATCGATCCCGCTACCTCTCACATGCTAAGCGAGCGCTCTACCATTTGAGCTAATCCCCTGCGCTCCAACAAGAAGTATGAAATCTCAATGACCGCACTGCCAAATCCCTCGTCCATAAGAAAGGATACTTTTTAAAAAGTATGCTTGCATCAGCTGTCTAAAAGTATTTTTCATGGTAGTTCATTAAAGGTTGAAGTTGTGACTGCAGTAAGCCGGTGGTGGTGGAAATAGTTGTATTGTTGGGTTAGTATCCAGAGCTACAACAACAATGTGTGCTGATTGAACCAAACTAAATATTTGGAGGATGCGGGCATCGATCACGCTACCTCTCGCATGCTAAGGGAGCGCTCTACCATTTGAGCTAATCCCCCTGCGGCTCCAATCAGAAGTATGAAATCTCAATGACCGCACTGCCAAATCCCTCGTCCATAAGAAAGGATACTTTTTTAAAGTATGCTTGCTTCAGCTGTCTAAAAGTATTTTTCATGGTAGTTCAGTAAAGGTTGAAGTAGTGACTGCAGTAAGCCCAGTGGTGGAAATAGTTGTATTGTTGGGTTAGTATCCAGAGCTACAACAACAATGTGTGCTGATTGAACCAAACTAAATAGTTGGAGGATGCAGGCATCGATCCCGCTACCTCTCACATGCTAAGCGAGCGCTCTACCATTTGAGCTAATAATCCCCCTGCAGATCCAATCAAGAAGTATGAAATCTCAATGACCGCACTGCCAAATCCCTCGTCCATAAGAAAGGATACTTTTTAAAAAGTATGCTTGCTTCAGCTGTCTAAAAGTATTTTTCATGGTAGTTCAGTAAAGGTTGAAGTAGTGACTGCAGTAAGCCCAGTGGTGGAAATAGTTGTATTGTTGGGTTAGTATCCAGAGCTACAACAACAATGTGTGCTGATTGAACCAAACTAAATAGTTGGAGGATGCAGGCATCGATCCCGCTACCTATCACATGCTAAGCGAGCGCTCTACCATTTGAGCTAATCCCCTGCGGCTCCAATCAGAAGTATGAAATCTCAATGACCGCACTGCCAAATCCCTCGTCCATAAGAAAGGATACTTTTTAAAAAGTATGCTTGCTTCAGCTGTCTAAAAGTATTTTTCATGGTAGTTCAGTAAAGGTTGAAGTAGTGACTGCAGTAAGCCCAGT
Organism: Oncorhynchus gorbuscha; assembly: GCF_021184085.1. NCBI lineage: Eukaryota > Metazoa > Chordata > Actinopteri > Salmoniformes > Salmonidae > Oncorhynchus > Oncorhynchus gorbuscha. Next base: position 35,492,547 of record NC_060195.1, on the reverse strand, counting down.
GGTGGAAATAGTTGTATTGTTGGGTTAGTATCCAGAGCTACAACAACAATGTGTGCTGATTGAACCAAACTAAATAGTTGGAGGATGCAGGTATCGATCACGCTACCTCTCGCATGCTAAGCGAGCGCTCTACCATTTGAGCTAATCCCCTGCGGCTCCAATCAGAAGTATGAAATCTCAATGACCGCACTGCCAAATCCCTCGTCCATAAGAAAGGATACTTTTTAAAAAGTATGCTTGCTTCAGCTGTCTAAAAGTATTTTTCATGGTAGTTCAGTAAAGGTTGAAGTAGTGACTGCAGTAAGCCCAGTGGTGGAAATAGTTGTATTGTTGGGTTAGTATCCAGAGCTACAACAACAATGATTGAACCAAACTAAATAGTTGGAGGATGCGGGCATCGATCCCGCTACCTCTCACATGCTAAGCGAGCGCTCTACCATTTGAGCTAATCCCCTGTGACTCCAACAAGAAGTATGAAATCTCAATGACCGCACTGCCAAATCCTCGTCCATAAGAAAGGATACTTTTTAAAAAGTATGCTTGCTTCAGCTGTCTAAAAGTATTTTTCATGGTAGTTCAGTAAAGGTTGAAGTAGTGACTGCAGTAAGCCCAGTGGTGGAAATAGTTGTATTGTTGGGTTAGTATCCAGAGCTACAACAACAATGTGTGCTGATTGAACCAAACTAAATAGTTGGAGGATGCAGGCATCGATCCCACTACCTCTCACATGCTAAGCAAGCGCTCTACCATTTGAGCTAATCCCCCTGTGCTCCAACAAGAAGTATGAAATCTCAATGACCGCACTGCCAAATCCCTCGTCCATAAGAAAGGATACTTTTTAAAAAGTATGCTTGCTTCAGCTGTCTAAAAGTATTTTTCATGGTAGTTCAGTAAAGGTTGAAGTAGTGACTGCAGTAAGCCCAGTGGTGGAAATAGTTGTATTGTTGGGTTAGTATCCAGAGCTACAACAACAATGATTGAACCAAACTAAATATTTGGAGGATGCGGGCATCGATCCCGCTACCTCTCACATGCTAAGCGAGCGCTCTACCATTTGAGCTAATCCCCCTGCGCCTCCAACAAGAAGTATGAAATCTCAATGACCGCACTGCCAAATCCCTCGTCCATAAGAAAGGATACTTTTTTAAAAGTATGCTTGCTTCAGCTGTCTAAAAGTATTTTTCATGGTAGTTCAGTAAAGGTTGAAGTAGTGACTGCAGTAAGCCCAGTGGTGGAAATAGTTGTATTGTTGGGTTAGTATCCAGAGCTACAACAACAATGATTGAACCAAACTAAATAGTTGGAGGATGCGGGCATCGATCCCGCTACCTCTCGCATGCTAAGCGAGCACTCTACCATTTGAGCTAATCCCCCTGTGCCTCCAACAAGAAGTATGAAATCTCAATGACCGCACTGCCAAATCCCTCGTCCATAAGAAAGGATACTTTTTTAAAAAGTATGCTTGCTTCAGCTGTCTAAAAGTATTTTTCATGGTAGTTCAGTAAAGGTTGAAGTAGTGACTGCAGTAAGCCCAGTGGTGGAAATAGTTGTATTGTTGGGTTAGTATCCAGAGCTACAACAACAATGTGTGCTGATTGAACCAAACTAAATAGTTGGAGGATGAAGGCATCGATCCCACTACCTCTCACATGCTAAGCAAGCACTCTACCATTTGAGCTAATCCCCCTGTGACTCCAATAAGAAGTATGAAATCTCAATGACCGCACTGCCAAATCCCTCGTCCATAAAAAAGGATACTTTTTTAAAGTATGCATGCTTCAGCTGTCTAAAAGTATTTTTCATGGTAGTTCAGTAAAGGTTGAAGTAGTGACTGCAGTAAGCCCAGTGGTGGAAATAGTTGTATTGTTGGGTTAGTATCCAGAGCTACAACAACAATGATTGAACCAAACTAAATAGTTGGAGGATGCGGGCATCGATCCCGCTACCTCTCACATGCGAAGCGAGCGCTCTACCATTTGAGCTAATCCCCCTGCGCCCAACAAGAAGTATGAAATCTCAATGACCGCACTGCCAAATCCCTCGTCCATAAGAAAGGATACTTTTTTAAAGTATGCATGCTTCAGCTGTCTAAAAGTATTTTTCATGGTAGTTCAGTAAAGGTTGAAGTAGTGACTGCAGTAAGCCCAGTGGTGGAAATAGTTGTATTGTTGGGTTAGTATCCAGAGCTACAACAACAATGATTGAACCAAACTAAATAGTTGGAGGATGCTAGCATCAATCCCGCTACCTCTCACATGCTAAGCGAGCACTCTACCATTTGAGCTAATCCCCATGCAGATCCATTCAGAAGTATGAAATCTCAATGACCGCACTGCCAAATCCCTCGTCCATAAGAAAGGATACTTTTTTAAAAGTATGCTTGCTTCAGCTGTCTAAAAGTATTTTTCATGGTAGTTCAGTAAAGGTTGAAGTAGTGACTGCAGTAAGCCCAGTGGTGGAAATAGTTGTATTGTTGGGTTAGTATCCAGAGCTACAACAACAATGTGTGCTGATTGAACCAAACTAAATAGTTGGAGGATGCAGGTATCGATCCCGCTACCTCTCACATGCTAAGCGAGCGCTCTACCATTTGAGCTAATCCCCTGCGGCTCCAATCAGAAGTATGAAATCTCAATGACCGCACTGCCAAATCCCTCGTCCATAAGAAAGGATACTTTTTAAAAAGTATGCTTGCTTCAGCTGTCTAAAAGTATTTTTCATGGTAGTTCAGTAAAGGTTGAAGTAGTGACTGCAGTAAGCCCAGTGGTGGAAATAGTTGTATTGTTGGGTTAGTATCCAGAGCTACAACAACAATGATTGAACCAAACTAAATAGTTGGAGGATGCGGGCATCGATCCCGCAACCTCTCACATGCAAAGCAAGCGCTCTACGATTTGAGCTAATCCCCCTGTGCCTTCAACTAGAAGTATGAAATCTCAATGACCGCACTGCCAAATCCCTCGTCCATAAGAAAGGATACTTTTAAAAAAGTATGCTTGCTTCAGCTCTCTAAAAGTATTTTTCATGGTAGTTCAGTAAAGGTTGAAGTAGTGACTGCAGTAAGCCCAGTGGTGGGAATAGTTGTATTGTTGAGTTAGTATCCAGAGCTACAACAACAATGTGTGCTGATTGAACCAAACTAAATAGTTGGAGGATGCAGGCATCGATCCCGCTACCTCTCACATGCTAAGCGAGCGCTCTACCATTTGAGCTAATCCCCCTGTGCCTTCAAAGAAGTATGAAATCTCAATGACCGCACTGCCAAATCCCTCGTCCATAAGAAAGGATACTTTTTAAAAAGTATGCTTGCTTCAGCTCTCTAAAAGTATTTTTCATGGTAGTTCAGTAAAGGTTGAAGTAGTGACTGCAGTAAGCACAGTGGTGGAAATAGTTGTATTGTTGGGTTAGTATCCAGAGCTACAACAACAATGATTGAACCAAACTAAATAGTTGGAGGATGCAGGTATTGATCCACCTACCTCTCACATGCTAAGCGAGCACTCTACCATTTGAGCTAATCCCCCTGTGAATCCAATAAGAAGTATGAAATCTCAATGACCGCACTGCCAAATCCATCGTCCATAAGAAAGGATATTTTTAAAAAGTATGCTTGCTTCAGCTGTCTAAAAGTATTTTTCATGGTACTTCAGTAAAGGTTGAAGTAGTGACTGCAGTGAGCCCAGTGGTGGAAATAGTTGTATTGTTGGGTTAGTATCCAAAGCTTCAACAACAATGTGTGCTGATTGAACCAAACTAAATTGTTGGAGGATGCAGGTATCGATCCCGCTACCTCTCACATGCTAAGCGAGCGCTCTACCATTTGAGCTAATCCCCTGCAGTTCCAATCAGAAGTATGAAATCTCAATGACCGCACTGCCAAATCCCTCGTCCATAAGAAAGGATACTTTTTAAAAAGTATGCTTGCTTCAGCTGTCTAAAAGTATTTTTCATGGTAGTTCAGTAAAGTTTGAAGTAGTGACTGCAGTAAGCCCAGTGGTGGAAATAGTTGTATTGTTGGGTTAGTATCCAGAGCTACAACAACAATGATTGAACCAAACTAAATAGTTGGAGGATGCGGGCATCAATCCCACTACCTCTCACATGCGAAGCGAACGCTCTACCATTTGAGCTAATCCACCTGCGCCTCCAACAAGAAGTATGAAATCTCAATGACCGCACTGCCAAATCCCTCGTCCATAAGAAAGGATACTTTAAAAAAAGTATGCATGCTTCAGCTGTCTAAAAGTATTTTTCATGGTAGTTCAGTAAAGGTTGAAGTAGTGACTGCAGTAAGCCCAGTGGTGGAAATAGTTGTATTGTTGGGTTAGTATCCAGAGTTACAACAACAATGATTGAACCAAACTAAATAGTTGGAGGATGCGGATATCGATTCTGCTATCTCTCTCATGCTAAGCAAGCGCTCTACCATTTGAGCTAATCCCCCTGTGCCTTCATCTAGAAGTATGAAATCTCAATGACCGCACTGCCAAATCCCTCGTCCATAAGAAAGGATACTTTTAAAAAAGTATGCTTGCTTCAGCTCTCTAAAAGTATTTTTCATGGTAGTTCAGTAAAGGTTGAAGTAGTGACTGCAGTGAGCCCAGTGGTGGAAATAGTTGTATTGTTGGGTTAGTATCCAAAGCTTCAACAACAATGTGTGCTGATTGAACCAAACTAAATTGTTGGAGGATGCAGGTATCGATCCCGCTATCTATCACATGCTAAGCGAGCGCTCTACCATTTGAGCTAATCCCCCTGCGGCTCCAATCAGAAGTATGAAATCTCAATGACCGCACTGCCAAATCCCTCGTCCATAAGAAAGGATACTTTTTTAAAAAGTATGCTTGCTTCAGCTGTCTAAAAGTATTTTTCATGGTAGTTCAGTAAAGTTTGAAGTAGTGACTGCAGTAAGCCCAGTGGTGGAAATAGTTGTATTGTTGGGTTAGTATCCAGAGCTACAACAACAATGATTGAACCAAACTAAATAGTTGGAGGATGCGGGCATCGATCCCGCAACCTCTCACATGACAAAGCGAGCGCTCTACCATTTGAGCTAATCCCCTGTGCCTTCAACTAGAAGTATGAAATCTCAATGACCGCACTGCCAAATCCCTCGTCCATAAGAAAGGATAATTTTTAAAAAGTATGCTTGCTTCAGCTGTCTAAAAGTATTTTTCATGGTAGTTCAGTAAAGGTTGAAGTAGTGACTGCAGTAAGCCCAGTGGTGGAAATAGTTGTATTGTTGGGTTAGTATCCAGAGCTACAACAACAATGTGTGCTGATTGAACCAAACTAAATAGTTGGAGGATGCAGGCATCGATCCCGCTACCTCTCACATGCTAAGCGAGCGCTCTACCATTTGAGCTAATCCCCTGTGCCTTCCAACAAGAAGTATGAAATCTCAATGACCGCACTGCCAAATCCCTCGTCCATAAGAAAGGATACTTTTTTAAAAAAGTATGCTTGCTTCAGCTGTCTAAAAGTATTTTTCATGGTAGTTCAGTAAAGGTTGAAGTAGTGACTGCAGTAAGCCCAGTGGTGGAAATAGTTGTATTGTTGGGTTAGTATCCAGAGCTACAACAACAATGATTGAACCAAACTAAATAGTTGGAGGATGCAGGCATCGATCCACGCTACCTCTCACATGCTAAGCGAGCGCTCTACCATTTGAGCTAATCCCCCTGTGCCTCCAACAAGAAGTATGAAATCTCAATGACCGCACTGCCAAATCCCTCGTCCATAAGAAAGGATACTTTTTAAAAAGTATGCTTGCTTCAGCTGTCTAAAAGTATTTTTCATGGTAGTTCAGTAAAGGTTGAAGTAGTGACTGCAGTAAGCCCAGTGGTGGAAATAGTTGTATTGTTGGGTTAGTATCCAGAGCTACAACAACAATGTGTGCTGATTGAACCAAACTAAATAGTTGGAGGATGCAGGCATCGATCCCGCTACCTCTCACATGCTAAGCAAGCGCTCTACCATTTGAGCTAATCCCCCTGTGCCTCCAACAAAAAGTATGAAATCTCAATGACCGCACTGCCAAATCCCTCGTCCATAAGAAAGGATAATTTTTTTAAAAAGTATGCTTGCTTCAGCTGTCTAAAAGTATTTTTCATGGTAGTTCAGTAAAGGTTGAAGTGGTGACTGCAGTAAATCCAGTGGTGGAAATAGTTGTATTGTTGGGTTAGTATCCAGAGCTACAACAACAATGTGTGCTGATTGAACCAAACTAAATAGTTGGAGGATGCAGGCATCGATCCCGCTACCTCTCACATGCTAAGCGAGCGCTCTACCATTTGAGCTAATCCCCTGTGCCTCCAACAAGAAGTATGAAATCTCAATGACCGCACTGCCAAATCCCTCGTCCATAAGAAAGGATACTTTTTTAAAAAGTATGCTTGCTTCAGCTGTCTAAAAGTATTTTTCATGGTAGTTCAGTAAAGGTTGAAGTAGTGACTGCAGTAAGCCCAGTGGTGGAAATAGTTGTATTGTTGGGTTAGTATCCAGAGCTACAACAACAATGATTGAACCAAACTAAATAGTTGGAGGATGCAGGCATCGATCCCGCTACCTCTCACATGCTAAGCGAGCACTCTACCATTTGAGCTAATCCCCTGTGCTTCCAACAAGAAGTATGAAATCTCAATGACCGCACTGCCAAATCCCTCGTCCATAAGAAAGGATAATTTTTAAAAAGTATGCTTGCTTCAGCTGTCTAAAAGTATTTTTCATGGTAGTTCAGTAAAGGTTGAAGTAGTGACTGCAGTAAGCCCAGTGGTGGAAATAGTTGTATTGTTGGGTTAGTATCCAGAGCTACAACAACAATGTGTGCTGATTGAACCAAACTAAATTGTTGGAGGATGCGGGCATCGATCCCGCAACCTCTCACATGCGAAGCGAGCACTCTACGATTTGAGCTAATCCCCCTGTGCCTTCAACTAGAAGTATGAAATCTCAATGACCGCACTGCCAAATCCCTCGTCCATAAGAAAGGATACTTTTAAAAAAGTATGCTTGCTTCAGCTCTCTAAAAGTATTTTTCATGGTAGTTCAGTAAAGGTTGAAGTAGTGACTGCAGTAAGCACAGTGGTGGAAATAGTTGTATTGTTGGGTTAGTATCCAGAGCTACAACAACAATGATTGAACCAAACTAAATAGTTGGAGGATGCAGGTATTGATCCACCTACCTCTCACATGCTAAGCGAGCACTCTACCATTTGAGCTAATCCCCCTGTGAATCCAATAAGAAGTATGAAATCTCAATGACCGCACTGCCAAATCCTCGTCCATAAGAAAGGATAATTTTTAAAAAGTATGCTTGCTTCAGCTGTCTAAAAGTATTTTTCATGGTAGTTCAGTAAAGGTTGAAGTAGTGACTGCAGTGAGCCCAGTGGTGGAAATAGTTGTATTGTTGGGTTAGTATCCAAAGCTTCAACAACAATGTGTGCTGATTGAACCAAACTAAATTGTTGGAGGATGCAGGTATCGATCCCGCTACCTATCACATGCTAAGCAAGCGCTCTACCATTTGAGCTAAACCCCCTGCAGCTCCAATCAGAAGTATGAAATCTCAATGACCGCACTGCCAAATCCCTCGTCCATAAGAAAGGATACTTTTTTAAAAAGTATGCTTGCTTCAGCTGTCTAAAAGTATTTTTCATGGTAGTTCAGTAAAGTTTGAAGTAGTGACTGCAGTAAGCCCAGTGGTGGAAATAGTTGTATTGTTGGGTTAGTATCCAGAGCTACAACAACAATGATTGAACCAAACTAAATAGTTGGAGGATGCGGGCATCAATCCCACTACCTCTCACATGCGAAGCGAGCGCTCTACCATTTGAGCTAATCCCCCTGCGCCTCCAACAAGAAGTATGAAATCTCAATGACCGCACTGCCAAATCCCTCGTCCATAAGAAAGGATACTTTTTAAAAAAGTATGCTTGCTTCAGCTGTCTAAAAGTATTTTTCATGGTAGTTCAGTAAAGGTTGAAGTAGTGACTGCAGTAAGCCCAGTGGTGGAAATAGTTGTATTGTTGGGTTAGTATCCAGAGTTACAACAACAATGATTGAACCAAACTAAATAGTTGGAGGATGCGGATATCGATTCTGCTATCTCTCTCATGCTAAGCAAGCGCTCTACCATTTGAGCTAATCCCCCTGTGCCTTCAACTAGAAGTATGAAATCTCAATGACCGCACTGCCAAATCCCTCGTCCATAAGAAAGGATACTTTTAAAAAGTATGCTTGCTTCAGCTCTCTAAAAGTATTTTTCATGGTAGTTCAGTAAAGGTTGAAGTAGTGACTGCAGTAAGCCCAGTGGTGGGAATAGTTGTATTGTTGAGTTAGTATCCAGAACTACAACAACAATGTGTGCTGATTGAACCAAACTAAATTGTTGGAGGATGCAGGCATCGATCCCGCAACCTCTCACATGCGAAGCGAGCGCTCTACGATTTGAGCTAATCCCCCTGTGCCTTCAACTAGAAGTATGAAATCTCAATGACCGCACTGCCAAATCCCTCGTCCATAAGAAAGGATACTTTTAAAAAAGTATGCTTGCTTCAGCTCTCTAAAAGTATTTTTCATGGTAGTTCAGTAAAGGTTGAAGTAGTGACTGCAGTAAGCCCAGTGGTGGAAATAGTTGTATTGTTGGGTTAGTATCCAGAGCTACAACAACAATGATTGAACCAAACTAAATAGTTGGAGGATGCAGGCATCGATTCTGCTACCTCTCTCATGCTAAGCGAGCGCTCTACCATTTGAGCTAATCCCCCTGTGCTTCCAACAAGAAGTATGAAATCTCAATGACCGCACTGCCAAATCCCTCGTCCATAAGAAAGGATACTTTTTAAAAAGTATGCTTGCTTCAGCTGTCTAAAAGTATTTTTCATGGTAGTTCAGTAAAGGTTGAAGTAGTGACTGCAGTAAGCCCAGTGGTGGGAATAGTTGTATTGTTGAGTTAGTATCCAGAGCTACAACAACAATGTGTGCTGATTGAACCAAACTAAATAGTTGGAGGATGCAGGTATCGATCCCGCTACCTCTCACATGCTAAGCGAGCGCTCTACCATTTGAGCTAATCCCCCTGCCTCCAATCAGAAGTATGAAATCTCAATGACCGCACTGCCAAATCCCTCGTCCATAAGAAAGGATACTTTTTAAAAAGTATGCTTGCTTCAGCTGTCTAAAAGTATTTTTCATGGTAGTTCAGTAAAGGTTGAAGTAGTGACTGCAGTAAGCCCAGTGGTGGAAATAGTTGTATTGTTGGGTTAGTATCCAGAGCTACAACAACAATGATTGAACCAAACTAAATAGTTGGAGGATGCGGGCATCGATCCCGCTACCTCTCACATGCTAAGCGAACGCTCTACCATTTGAGCTAATCCACCTGCGCCTCCAACAAGAAGTATGAAATCTCAATGACCGCACTGCCAAATCCCTCGTCCATAAGAAAGGATACTTTAAAAAAAGTATGCATGCTTCAGCTGTCTAAAAGTATTTTTCATGGTAGTTCAGTAAAGGTTGAAGTAGTGACTGAAGTAAGCCCAGTGGTGGAAATAGTTGTATTGTTGGGTTAGTATCCAGAGCTACAACAACAATGATTGAACCAAACTAAATAGTTGGAGGATGCGGATATCGATTCTGCTATCTCTCTCATGCTAAGCAAGCGCTCTACCATTTGAGCTAATCCCCCTGTGCCTTCAACTAGAAGTATGAAATCTCAATGACCGCACTGCCAAATCCCTCGTCCATAAGAAAGGATACTTTTAAAAAAGTATGCTTGCTTCAGCTCTCTAAAAGTATTTTTCATGGTAGTTCAGTAAAGGTTGAAGTAGTGACTGCAGTAAGCCCAGTGGTGGAAATAGTTGTATTGTTGGGTTAGTATCCAGAGCTACAACAACAATGTGTGCTGATTGAACCAAACTAAATTGTTGGAGGATGCAGGTATCGATCCCGCTACCTCTCACATGCTAAGCGAGCGCTCTACCATTTGAGCTAATCCCCCTGCGGCTCCAATCAGAAGTATGAAATCTCAATGACCGCACTGCCAAATCCCTCGTCCATAAGAAAGGATACTTTTTAAAAAGTATGCTTGCTTCAGCTGTCTAAAAGTATTTTTCATGGTAGTTCAGTAAAGTTTGAAGTAGTGACTGCAGTAAGCCCAGTGGTGGAAATAGTTGTATTGTTGGGTTAGTATCCAGAGCTACAACAACAATGATTGAACCAAACTAAATAGTTGGAGGATGCGGGCATCGATCCCGCTACCTCTCACATGCTAAGCAAGCGCTCTACCATTTGAGCTAATCCCCCTGTGCCTTCAACAAGAAGTATGAAATCTCAATGACCGCACTGCCAAATCCCTCGTCCATAAGAAAGGATACTTTTTAAAAAGTATGCTTGCTTCAGCTGTCTAAAAGTATTTTTCATGGTAGTTCAGTAAAGGTTGAAGTAGTGACTGCAGTAAGCCCAGTGGTGGAAATAGTTGTATTGTTGAGTTAGTATCCAGAGCTACAACAACAATGTGTGCTGATTGAACCAAACTAAATAGTTGGAGGATGCGGGCATCGATCCCGCTACCTCTCACATGCAAAGCGAGCGCTCTACCATTTGAGCTAATCCCCCTGTGCCTTCAACAAGAAGTATGAAATCTCAATGACCGCACTGCCAAATCCCTCGTCCATAAGAAAGGATACTTTTTTAAAAAGTATGCTTGCTTCAGCTGTCTAAAAGTATTTTTCATGGTAGTTCAGTAAAGGTTGAAGTAGTGACTGCAGTAAGCCCAGTGGTGGAAATAGTTGTATTGTTGGGTTAGTATCCAGAGCTACAACAACAATGATTGAACCAAACTAAATAGTTGGAGGATGCAGGTATCGATACCGCTACCTCTCTCATGCTAAACGAGCGCTCTACCATTTGAGCTAACCCCCCTGTGAATCCAACAAGAAGTATGAAATCTCAATGACCGCACTGCCAAATCCTCGTCCATTAAGAAAGGATATTTTTAAAAAGTATGCTTGCTTCAGCTGTCTAAAAGTATTCATGGTAGTTCAGTAAAGGTTGAAGTAGTGACTGCAGTAAGCCCAGTGGTGGAAATAGTTGTATTGTTGGGTTAGTATCCAGAGCTACAACAACAATGTGTGCTGATTGAACCAAACTAAATTGTTGGAGGATGCAGGTATCGATCCCGCTACCTATCACATGCTAAGCGAGCGCTCTACCATTTGAGCTAAACCCCCTGCAGCTCCAATCAGAAGTATGAAATCTCAATGACCGCACTGCCAAATCCCTCGTCCATAAGAAAGGATACTTTTTAAAAAAGTATGCTTGCTTCAGCTGTCTAAAAGTATTTTTCATGGTAGTTCAGTAAAGGTTGAAGTAGTGACTGCAGTAAGCCCAGTGGTGGAAATAGTTGTATTGTTGGGTTAGTATCCAGAGCTACAACAACAATGATTGAACCAAACTAAATAGTTGGAGGATGCGGGCATCAATCCCACTACCTCTCACATGCGAAGCTAAGCGCTCTACCATTTGAGCTAATCCCCCTGCGCCTCCAACAAGAAGTATGAAATCTCAATGACCGCACTGCCAAATCCCTCGTCCATAAGAAAGGATACTTTTTAAAAAAGTATGCTTGCTTCAGCTGTCTAAAAGTATTTTTCATGGTAGTTCAGTAAAGGTTGAAGTAGTGACTGCAGTAAGCCCAGTGGTGGAAATAGTTGTATTGTTGGGTTAGTATCCAGAGCTACAACAACAATGATTGAACCAAACTAAATAGTTGGAGGATGCGGCTATCGATTCTGCTATCTCTCTCATGCTAAGCAAGCGCTCTACCATTTGAGCTAATCCCCCTGTGCCTTCAACAAGAAGTATGAAATCTCAATGACCGCACTGCCAAATCCCTCGTCCATAAGAAAGGATACTTTTAAAAAGTATGCTTGCTTCAGCTGTCTAAAAGTATTTTTCATGGTAGTTCAGTAAAGGTTGAAGTAGTGACTGCAGTAAGCCCAGTGGTGGAAATAGTTGTATTGTTGGGTTAGTATCCAGAGCTACAACAACAATGTGTGCTGATTGAACCAAACTAAATAGTTGGAGGATGCAGGTATCGATCCCGCTACCTCTCACATGCTAAGCGAGCGCTCTACCATTTGAGCTAATCCCCCTGCGGCTCCAATCAGAAGTATGAAATCTCAATGACCGCACTGCCAAATCCCTCGTCCATAAGAAAGGATACTTTTTAAAAAGTATGCTTGCTTCAGCTGTCTAAAAGTATTTTTCATGGTAGTTCAGTAAAGTTTGAAGTAGTGACTGCAGTAAGCCCAGTGGTGGAAATAGTTGTATTGTTGGGTTAGTATCCAGAGCTACAACAACAATGATTGAACCAAACTAAATAGTTGGAGGATGCGGGCATCGATCCCACTACCTCTCACATGCTAAGCGAGCGCTCTACCATTTGAGCTAATCCCCCTGCGCCTCCAACAAGAAGTATGAAATCTCAATGACCGCACTGCCAAATCCCTCGTCCATAAGAAAGGATACTTTTAAAAGTATGCTTGCTTCAGCTGTCTAAAAGTATTTTTCATGGTAGTTCAGTAAAGGTTGAAGTAGTGACTGCAGTAAGCCCAGTGGTGGAAATAGTTGTATTGTTGGGTTAGTATCCAGAGCTACAACAACAATGATTGAACCAAACTAAATAGTTGGAGGATGCGGGCATCGATTCTGCTACCTCTCTCATGCTAAGCAAGCGCTCTACCATTTGAGCTAATCCCCCTGTGCCTTCAACAAGAAGTATGAAATCTCAATGACCGCACTGCCAAATCCCTCGTCCATAAGAAAGGATACTTTTTAAAAAGTATGCTTGCTTCAGCTGTCTAAAAGTATTTTTCATGGTAGTTCAGTAAAGGTTGAAGTAGTGACTGCAGTAAGCCCAGTGGTGGAAATAGTTGTATTGTTGGGTTAGTATCCAGAGCTACAACAACAATGTGTGCTGATTGAACCAAACTAAATAGTTGGAGGATGCGGGCATCGATCCCGCTACCTCTCACATGCGAAGCAAGCGCTCTACCATTTGAGCTAATCCCCCTGTGCCTTCAACAAGAAGTATGAAATCTCAATGACCGCACTGCCAAATCCCTCGTCCATAAGAAAGGATACTTTTTAAAAAGTATGCTTGCTTCAGCTGTCTAAAAGTATTTTTCATGGTAGTTCAGTAAAGGTTGAAGTAGTGACTGCAGTAAGCACAGTGGTGGAAATAGTTGTATTGTTGGGTTAGTATCCAGAGCTACAACAACAATGATTGAACCAAACTAAATAGTTGGAGGATGCAGGTATTGATCCCACTACCTCTCACATGCAAAGCAAGCACTCTACCATTTGAGCTAATCCCCCTGTGACTCCAATAAGAAGTATGAAATCTCAATGACCGCACTGCCAAATCCCTCGTCCATTAAGAAAGGATATTTTTAAAAAGTATGCTTGCTTCAGCTGTCTAAAAGTATTTTTCATGGTAGTTCAGTAAAGGTTGAAGTAGTGACTGCAGTAAGCCCAGTGGTGGAAATAGTTGTATTGTTGGGTTAGTATCCAGAGCTACAACAACAATGTGTGCTGATTGAACCAAACTAAATTGTTGGAGGATGCAGGTATCAATCCCGCTACCTATCACATGCTAAGCGAGCGCTCTACCATTTGAGCTAAACCCCCTGCGGCTCCAATCAGAAGTATGAAATCTCAATGACCGCACTGCCAAATCCCTCGTCCATAAGAAAGGATACTTTTTTAAAAGTATGCTTGCTTCAGCTGTCTAAAAGTATTTTTCATGGTAGTTCAGTAAAGTTTGAAGTAGTGACTGCAGTAAGCCCAGTGGTGGAAATAGTTGTATTGTTGGGTTAGTATCCAGAGCTACAACAACAATGTTTGCTGATTGAACCAAACTAAATAGTTGGAGGATGCAGGCATCAATCCCACTACCTCTCACATGCTAAGCGAGCACTCTACCATTTGAGCTAATCCCCCTGTGCCTCCAACAAGAAGTATGAAATCTCTAAGACCGCACTGCCAAATCCCTCGTCCATAAGAAAGGATCATTTTTAAAAAGTATGCTTGCTTCAGCTGTCTAAAAGTATTTTTCATGGTAGTTCAGTAAAGGTTGAAGTAGTGACTGCAGTAAGCCCAGTGGTGGAAATAGTTGTATTGTTGGGTTAGTATCCAGAGCTACAACAACAATGTGTGCTGATTGAACTAAACTAAATATTTGGAGGATGCAGGCATCGATCCCACTACCTCTCACATGCTAAGCGAGTACTCTACCATTTGAGCTAATCCCCCTGTGACTCCAATAAGAAGTATGAAATCTCAATGACCGCACTGCCAAATCCCTCGTCCATAAGAAAGGATAATTTTTTAAAAGTATGTTTGCTTCAGCTGTCTAAAAGTATTTTTCATGGTAGTTCAGTAAAGGTTGAAGTAGTGACTGCAGTAAGCCCAGTGGTGGAAATAGTTGTATTGTTGGGTTAGTATCCAGAGCTACAACAACAATGTGTGCTGATTGAACCAAACTAAATAGTTGGAGGATGCAGGCATCGATCCCGCTACCTCTCACATGCTAAGCAAGCGCTCTACCATTTGAGCTAATCCCCTGCAGCTCCAATCAGAAGTATGAAATCTCAATGACCGCACTGCCAAATCCCTCGTCCATAAGAAAGGATACTTTTTAAAAAGTATGCTTGCTTCAGCTGTCTAAAAGTATTTTTCATGGTAGTTCAGTAAAGGTTTAAGTAGTGACTGCAGTAAGCCCAGTGGTGGAAATAGTTATATTGTTGGGTTAGTATCCAGAGCTACAACAACAATGTGTGCTGATTGAACCAAACTAAATAGTTTGAGGATGCAGGCATCGATCCCTCTACCTATCACATGCTAAGCTAGCGCTCTACCATTTGAGCTACTCCCCTGTGCCTCCAATAAGAAGTATGAAATCTCAATGACCGCACTGCCAAATCCCTCGTCCCTAAGAAAGGATATGCTTGCTTCAACTGTCTAAAAGTATTTTCATGGTAGTTCAGTAAAGGTTGAAGTAGTGACTGCAGTAAGCCCAGTGGTGGAAATAGTTGTATTGTTGGGTTAGTATCCAGAGCTACAAAAACAATGTGTGCTGATTGAACCAAACTAAATAGTTGGAGGAAGCAGGCATCGATCCCGCTACCTCTCGCAAGCTAAGCGAGCGCTCTACCATTTGAGCTAATCCCCCTGCAGCTACAAACAGAAGTATGAAATCTCAATGACCGCACTGCCAAATCCCTCGTCCATAAGAAAGGATAATTTTTAAAAAGTATGCTTGCTTCAGCTGTCTAAAAGTATTTTTCATGGTAGTTCAGTAAAGGTTGAAGTAGTGACTGCAGTAAGCCCAGTGGTGGAAATAGTTGTATTGTTGGGTTAGTATCCAGAGCTACAACAACAATGTGTGCTGATTGAACCAAACTAAATAGTTGGAGGATGCAGGCATCGATGCCGCTACCTCTCACATGCTAAGCAAGCGCTCTACCATTTGAGCTAATCCCCCTGCGTCTCCAACACAAAGTAAGAAATCTCAATGACCGCACTGCCAAATCCCTCGTCCATAAGAAAGGATACTTTTTAAAAAGTATGCTTGCTTCAGCTCTCTAAAAATATTTTTCATGGTAGTTCAGTAAAGGTTGAAGTAGTGACTGCAGTAAGCCCAGTGGTGGAAATAGTTGTATTGTTGGGTTAGTATCCAGAGCTACAACAACAATGTGTGCTGATTGAACCAAACTAAATAGTTGGAGGATGCAGGCATCGATCCGGCTACCTCTCACATGCTAAGCGAGCGCTCTACCATTTGAGCTAATCCCCCTGTGCCTCCAACAAGAAGTATGAAATCTCAATGTCCTCACTGCCAAATCCCTCGTCCATAAGAAAGGATACTTTTTTAAAAAGTATGCTTGCTTCATCTGTCTAAAAGTATTTTTCATGGTAGTTCAGTAAAGGTTGAAGTAGGGACTGCAGTAAGCCCAGTGGTGGAAATAGTTGTTTTGTTGGGTTAGTATCCAGAGCTACAACAACAATGTGTGCAGATTGAACCAAACTAAATAGTTTGAGGATGCAGGCATCAATACCGCTACCTATCACATGCTAAGCGAGCGCTCAACCATTTGAGCTACTCCCCCTGTGCCTCCAATAAGAAGTATGAAATCTCAATTACCGCACTGCCAAATCCCTCGTCCCTAAGAAAGGATACTTGCTTCAACTGTCTAAAAGTATTTTTCATGGTAGTTCAGTAAAGGTTGAAGTAGTGACTGCAGTAAGCCCAGTGGTGGAAATAGTTGTATTGTTGGGTTAGTATCCAGAGCTACAACAACAATGTTTGCTGATTGAACCAAACTAAATAGTTGGAGGATGCAGGCATCAATCCCACTACCTCTCACTTGCTAAGCGAGCACTCTACCATTTGAGCTAATCCCCCTGTGCCTCCAACAAGAAATATGAAATCTCTAAGACCGCACTGCCAAATCCCTCGTCCATAAGAAAGGATCATTTTTAAAAAGTATGCTTGCTTCAGCTGTCTAAAAGTATTTTTCATGGTAGTTCAGTAAAGGTTGAAGTAGTGACTGCAGTAAGCCCAGTGGTGGAAATAGTTGTATTGTTGGGTTAGTATCCAGAGCTACAACAACAATGTGTGCTGATTGAACTAAACTAAATATTTGGAGGATGCAGGCATCGATCCCACTACCTCTCACATGCTAAGCGAGTACTATACCATTTGAGCTAATCCCCCTGTGACTCCAATAAGAAGTATGAAATCTCAATGACCGCACTGCCAAATCCCTCGTCCATAAGAAAGGATAATTTTTTAAAAGTATGCTTGCTTCAGCTGTCTAAAAGTTATTTTCATGGTAGTTCAGTAAAGGTTGAAGTAGTGACTGCAGTAAGCCCAGTGGTGGAAATAGTTGTATTGTTGGGTTAGTATCCAGAGCTACAACAACAATGTGTGCTGATTGAACCAAACTAAATAGTTGGAGGATGCAGGCATCGATCCCGCTACCTCTCACATGCTAAGCAAGCGCTCTACCATTTGAGCTAATCCCCCTGCAGCTCCAATCAGAAGTATGAAATCTCAATGACCGCACTGCCAAATCCCTCGTCCATAAGAAAGGATACTTTTTTAAAAGTATGGTAGTTCAGTAAAGGTTTAAGTAGTGACTGCAGTAAGCCCAGTGGTGGAAATAGTTATATTGTTGGGTTAGTATCCAGAGCTACAACAACAATGTGTGCTGATTGAACCAAACTAAATAGTTTGAGGATGCAGGCATCGATCCCGCTACCTATCACATGCTAAGCGAGCGCTCAACCATTTGAGCTACTCCCCCTGTGCCTCCAATAAGAAGTATGAAATCTCAATTACCGCACTGCCAAATCCCTCGTCCCTAAGAAAGGATACTTGCTTCAACTGTCTAAAAGTATTTTTCATGGTAGTTCAGTAAAGGTTGAAGTAGTGACTGCAGTAAGGCCAGTGGTGGAAATAGTTGTATTGTTGGGTTAGTATCCAGAGCTACAAAAACAATGTGTGCTGATTGAACCAAACTAAATAGTTGGAGGATGCAGGCATCGATCCCGCTACCTCTCACATGCTAAGCGAGCGCTCTACCATTTGAGCTAATCCCCCTGCAGCTCCAAACAGAAGTATGAAATCTCAATGACCGCACTGCCAAATCCCTCGTCCATAAGAAAGGATACTTTTTTTAAAGTATGCTTGCTTCAGCTGTCTAAAAGTATTTTTCATGGTAGTTCAGTAAAGGTTGAAGTAGTGACTGCAGTAAGCCCAGTGGTGGAAATAGTTGTATTGTTGGGTTAGTATCCAGAGCTACAACAACAATGTGTGCTGATTGAACCAAACTAAATAGTTGGAGGATGCAGGCATCGATCCCGCTACCTCTCACATGCTAAGCGAGCGCTCTACCATTTGAGCTAATCCCCCTGCGCCTCCAACAAGAAGTATGAAATCTCAATGACCGCACTGCCAAATCCCTCGTCCATAAGAAAGGATACTTTTTTTAAAAAGTATGCTTGCTTCAGCTGTCTAAAAGTATTTTTCATGGTAGTTCAGTAAAGGTTGAAGTAGTGACTGCAGTAAGCCCAGTGGTGGAAATAGTTGTATTGTTGGGTTAGTATCCAGAGCTACAACAACAATGTGTGCTGATTGAACCAAACTAAAAATAGTTGGAGGATGCAGGCATCGATCCCACTACCTCTCACATGCTAAGCGAGTACTCTACCATTTGAGCTAATCCCCCTGTGCCTCCAACAAGAAGTATGAAATCTCAATGACCGCACTGCCAAATCCCTCGTCCATAAGAAAGGATACTTTTTAAAAGTATGCTTGCTTCAGCTGTCTAAAAGTTTTTTCATGGTAGTTCAGTAAAGGTTGAAGTAGTGACTGCAGTAAGCCCAGTGGTGGAAATAGTTGTATTGTTGGGTTAGTATCCAGAGCTACAACAACAATGTGTGCTGATTGAACCAAACTAAATAGTTGGAGGATGCAGGCATCGATCCCGCTACCTCTCACATGCTAAGCGAGCGCTCTACCATTTGAGCTAATCCCCCTGCAGCTCCAAACAGAAGTATGAAATCTCAATGACCGCACTGCCAAATCCCTCGTCCATAAGAAAGGATACTTTTTAAAAAGTATGCTTGCTTCAGCTGTCTAAAAGTATTTTTCATGGTAGTTCAGTAAAGGTTGAAGTAGTGACTGCAGTAAGCCCAGTGGTGGAAATAGTTGTATTGTTGGGTTAGTATCCAGAGCTACAACAACAATGTGTGCTGATTGAACCAAACTAAATATTTGGAGGATGCAGGCATCGATCCCACTACCTCTCACATGCTAAGCGAGAGTACTCTACCATTTGAGCTAATCCCCCTGTGACTCCAACAAGAAGTATGAAATCTCAATGACCGCACTGCCAAATCCCTCGTCCATAAGAAAGGATAATTTTTTAAAAGTATGCTTGCTTCAGCTGTCTAAAAGTTTTTTTCATGGTAGTTCAGTAAAGGTTGAAGTAGTGACTGCAGTAAGCCCAGTGGTGGAAATAGTTGTATTGTTGGGTTAGTATCCAGAGCTACAACAACAATGTGTGCTGATTGAACCAAACTAAATAGTTGGAGGATGCAGGCATCGATCCCGCTACCTCTCACATGCTAAGCAAGCGCTCTACCATTTGAGCTAATCCCCCTGCAGCTCCAATCAAGAAGTATGAAATCTCAATGACCGCACTGCCAAATCCCTCGTCCATAAGAAAGGATACTTTTTAAAAAGTATGCTTGCTTCAGCTGTCTAAAAGTATTTTTCATGGTAGTTCAGTAAAGGTTTAAGTAGTGACTGCAGTAAGCCCAGTGGTGGAAATAGTTGTATTGTTGGGTTAGTATCCAGAGCTACAACAACAATGTGTGCTGATTGAACCAAACTAAATAGTTTGAGGATGCAGGCATCGATCCCGCTACCTATCACATGCTAAGCGAGCGCTCAACCATTTGAGCTACTCCCCCTGTGCCTCCAATAAGAAGTATGAAATCTCAATTACCGCACTGCCAAATCCCTCGTCCCTAAGAAAGGATACTTGCTTCAACTGTCTAAAAGTATTTTTCATGGTAGTTCAGTAAAGGTTGAAGTAGTGACTGCAGTAAGCCCAGTGGTGGAAATAGTTGTATTGTTGGGTTAGTATCCAGAGCTACAACAACAATGTGTGCTGATTGAACCAAACTAAATAGTTGGAGGATGCAGGCATCGATCCCGCTACCTCTCACATGCTAAGCGAGCGCTCTACCATTTGAGCTAAACCCCCTGCACCTCCAACACAAAGTATGAAATCTCAATGACCGCACTGCCAAATCCCTCGTCCATAAGAAAGGATACTTTTTAAAAAGTATGCTTGCTTCAGCTCTCTAAAAATATTTTTCATGGTAGTTCAGTAAAGGTTGAAGTAGTGACTGCAGTAACCCCAGTGGTGGAAATAGTTGTATTGTTGGGTTAGTATCCAGAGCTACAACAACAATGTGTGCTGATTGAACTAAACTAAATATTTGGAGGATGCAGGCATCGATCCCACTACCTCTCACATGCTAAGCGAGTACTATACCATTTGAGCTAATCCCCTGTGACTCCAACAAGAAGTATGAAATCTCAATGACCGCACTGCCAAATCCCTCGTCCATAAGAAAGGATAATTTTTTTAAAAGTATGCTTGCTTCAGCTGTCTAAAAGTTTTTTTCATGGTAGTTCAGTAAAGGTTGAAGTAGTGACTGCAGTAAGCCCAGTGGTGGAAATAGTTGTATTGTTGGGTTAGTATCCAGAGCTACAACAACAAAGTGTGCTGATTGAACCAAACTAAATAGTTGGAGGATGCAGGCATCGATCCCGCTACCTCTCACATGCTAAGCAAGCGCTCTACCATTTGAGCTAATCCCCCTGCAGCTCCAATCAGAAGTATGAAATCTCAATGACCGCACTGCCAAATCCCTCGTCCATAAGAAAGGATACTTTTTAAAAAGTATGCTTGCTTCAGCTGTCTAAAAGTATTTTTCATGGTAGTTCAGTAAAGGTTTAAGTAGTGACTGCAGTAAGCCCAGTGGTGGAAATAGTTATATTGTTGGGTTAGTATCCAGAGCTACAACAACAATGTGTGCTGATTGAACCAAACTAAATAGTTTGAGGATGCAGGCATCGATCCCGCTACCTATCACATGCTAAGCGAGCGCTCAACCATTTGAGCTAATCCCCCTGTGCCTCCAATAAGAAGTATGAAATCTCAATTACCGCACTGCCAAATCCCTCGTCCTAAGAAAGGATACTTGCTTCAACTGTCTAAAAGTATTTTTCATGGTAGTTCAGTAAAGGTTGAAGTAGTGACTGCAGTAAGCCCAGTGGTGGAAATAGTTGTATTGTTGGGTTAGTATCCAGAGCTACAAAAACAATGTGTGCTGATTGAACCAAACTAAATAGTTGGAGGAAGCAGGCATCGATCCCGCTACCTCTCACATGCTAAGCGAGCGCTCTACCATTTGAGCTAATCCCCCTGTGCCTCCAAAAGAAGTATGAAATCTCAATGACCGCACTGCCAAATCCCTCGTCCATAAGAAAGGATCATTTTTAAAAAGTATGCTTGCTTCAGCTGTCTAAAAGTATTTTTCATGGTAGTTCAGTAAAGGTTGAAGTAGTGACTGCAGTAAGCCCAGTGGTGGAAATAGTTGTATTGTTGGGTTAGTATCCAGAGCTACAACAACAATGTGTGCTGATTGAACCAAACTAAATAGTTGGAGGATGCAGGCATCGATCCCGCTACCTCTCACATGCTAAGCGAGCGCTCTACCATTTGAGCTAATCCCCCTGCAGCTCCAATCAGAAGTATGAAATCTCAATGACCGCACTGCCAAATCCCTCGTCCATAAGAAAGGATACTTTTTTAAAGTATGCTTGCTTCAGCTGTCTAAAAGTATTTTTCATGGTAGTTCAGTAAAGGTTGAAGTAGTGACTGCAGTAAGCCCAGTGGTGGAAATAGTTGTATTGTTGGGTTAGTATCCAGAGCTACAACAACAATGTGTGCTGATTGAACCAAACTAAATAGTTGGAGGATGCAGGAATCGATCCCGCTAACCTCTCACATGCTAAGCGAGCGCTCTACCATTTGAGCTAATCCCCCTGCAGCTCCAAAAGAAGTATGAAATCTCAATGACCGCACTGCCAAATCCCTCGTCCATAAGAAAGGATAATTTTTAAAAAGTATGCTTGCTTCAGCTGTCTAAAAGTATTTTTCATGGTAGTTCAGTAAAGGTTGAAGTAGTGACTGCAGTAAGCCCAGTGGTGGAAATAGTTGTATTGTTGGGTTAGTATCCAGAGCTACAACAACAATGTGTGCTGATTGAACCAAACTAAATAGTTGGAGGATGCAGGCATCGATCCCGCTACCTCTCACATGCTAAGCGAGCGCTCTACCATTTGAGCTAATCCCCCTGCGCCTCCAACACAAAGTATGAAATCTCAATGACCGCACTGCCAAATCCCTCGTCCATAAGAAAGGATACTTTTTAAAAAGTATGCTTGCTTCAGCTGTCTAAAAGTATTTTTCATGGTAGTTCAGTAAAGGTTGAAGTAGTGACTGCAGTAAGCCCAGTGGTGGAAATAGTTGTATTGTTGGGTTAGTATCCAGAGCTACAACAACAATGTGTGCTGATTGAACCAAACTAAATAGTTGGAGGATGCAGGCATCGATCCCACTACCTCTCACATGCTAAGCGAGTAGCGCTCTACCATTTGAGCTAATCCCCTGTGCCTCCAACAAGAAGTATGAAATCTCAATGACCGCACTGCCAAATCCCTCGTCCATAAGAAAGGATAATTTTTTAAAAGTATGCTTGCTTCAGCTGTCTAAAAGTATTTTTCATGGTAGTTCAGTAAAGGTTGAAGTAGTGACTGCAGTAAGCCCAGTGGTGGAAATAGTTGTATTGTTGGGTTAGTATCCAGAGCTACAACAACAATGTGTGCTGATTGAACCAAACTAAATAGTTGGAGGATGCAGGCATCGATCCCGCTACCTCTCACATGCTAAGCAAGCGCTCTACCATTTGAGCTAATCCCCCTGCAGCTCCAATCAGAAGTATGAAATCTCAATGACCGCACTGCCAAATCCCTCGTCCATAAGAAAGGATACTTTTTAAAAAGTATGCTTGCTTCAGCTGTCTAAAAGTATTTTTCATGGTAGTTCAGTAAAGGTTTAAGTAGTGACTGCAGTAAGCCCAGTGGTGGAAATAGTTGTATTGTTGGGTTAGTATCCAGAGCTACAACAACAATGTGTGCTGATTGAACCAAACTAAATAGTTTGAGGATGCAGGCATCGATCCCGCTACCTATCACATGCTAAGCGAGCGCTCTACCATTTGAGCTAATCCCCTGTGCCTCCAATAAGAAGTATGAAATCTCAATTACCGCACTGCCAAATCCCTCGTCCCTAAGAAAGGATACTTGCTTGCTTCAGCTGTCTAAAAGTATTTTTCATGGTAGTTCAGTAAAGGTTGAAGTAGTGACTGCAGTAAGCCCAGTGGTGGAAATAGTTGTATTGTTAGGTTAGTATCCAGAGCTACAAAAACAATGTGTGCTGATTGAACCAAACTAAATAGTTGGAGGATGCAGGCATCGATCCCGCTACCTCTCGCATGCGAAGCGAGCGCTCTACCATTTGAGCTAATCCCCTGCAGCTACAAACAGAAGTATGAAATCTCAATGACCGCACTGCCAAATCCCTCGTCCATAAGAAAGGATAATTTTTTAAAAAGTATGCTTGCTTCAGCTGTCTAAAAGTATTTTTCATGGTAGTTCAGTAAAGGTTGAAGTAGTGACTGCAGTAAGCCCAGTGGTGGAAATAGTTGTATTGTTGGGTTAGTATCCAGAGCTACAACAACAATGTGTGCTGATTGAACCAAACTAAATAGTTGGAGGATGCAGGCATCGATCCCGCTACCTCTCACATGCTAAGCGAGCGCTCTACCATTTGAGCTAATCCCCTGCAGCTCCAATCAGAAGTATGAAATCTCAATGACCGCACTGCCAAATCCCTCGTCCATAAGAAAGGATACTTTTTAAAAAGTATGCTTGCTTCAGCTGTCTAAAAGTATTTTTCATGGTAGTTCAGTAAAGGTTGAAGTAGTGACTGCAGTAAGCCCAGTGGTGGAAATAGTTGTATTGTTGGGTTAGTATCCAGAGCTACAACAACAATGTGTGCTGATTGAACCAAACTAAATAGTTTGAGGATGCAGGCATCGATCCCGCTACCTCTCACATGCTAAGCGAGCGCTCTACCATTTGAGCTACTCCCCCTGTGCCTCCAATAAGAAGTATGAAATCTCAATGACCGCACTGCCAAATCCCTCGTCCCTAAGAAAGGATACTTGCTTCAGCTGTCTAAAAGTATTTTTCATGGTAGTTCAGTAAAGGTTGAAGTAGTGACTGCAGTAAGCCCAGTGGTGGAAATAGTTGTATTGTTGGGTTAGTATCCAGAGCTACAAAAACAATGTGTGCTGATTGAACCAAACTAAATAGTTGGAGGATGCAGGCATCGATCCCGCTACCTCTCGCATGCTAAGCGAGCGCTCTACCATTTGAGCTAATCCCCCTGCAGCTACAAACAGAAGTATGAAATCTCAATGACCGCACTGCCAAATCCCTCGTCCATAAGAAAGGATAATTTTTAAAAAGTATGCTTGCTTCAGCTGTCTAAAAGTATTTTTCATGGTAGTTCAGTAAAGGTTGAAGTAGTGACTGCAGTAAGCCCAGTGGTGGAAATAGTTGTATTGTTGGGTTAGTATCCAGAGCTACAACAACAATGTGTGCTGATTGAACCAAACTAAATAGTTGGAGGATGCAGGCATCGATCCCGCTACCTCTCACATGCTAAGCGAGCGCTCTACCATTTGAGCTAATCCCCCTGCGCCTCCAACAAGAAGTATGAAATCTCAATGACCGCACTGCCAAATCCCTCGTCCATAAGAAAGGATACTTTTTAAAAAGTATGCTTGCTTCAGCTGTCTAAAAGTATTTTTCATGGTAGTTCAGTAAAGGTTGAAGTAGTGACTGCAGTAAGCCCAGTGGTGGAAATAGTTGTATTGTTGGGTTAGTATCCAGAGCTACAACAACAATGTGTGCTGATTGAACCAAACTAAATAGTTGGAGGATGCAGGCATCGATCCCGGCTACCTCTCACATGCTAAGCGAGCGCTCTACCATTTGAGCTAATCCCCTGTGCCTCCAACAAGAAGTATGAAATCTCAATGACCGCACTGCCAAATCCCTCGTCCATAAGAAAGGATACTTTTTTAAAAAGTATGCTTGCTTCATCTGTCTAAAAGTATTTTTCATGGTAGTTCAGTAAAGGTTGAAGTAGTGACTGCAGTAAGCCCAGTGGTGGAAATAGTTGTATTGTTGGGTTAGTATCCAGAGCTACAACAACAATGTGTGCTGATTGAACCAAACTAAATAGTTTGAGGATGCAGGCATCGATCCCGCTACCTCTCACATGCTAAGCGAGCGCTCTACCATTTGAGCTACTCCCCTGTGCCTCCAATAAGAAGTATGAAATCTCAATTACCGCACTGCCAAAATAAGAAAGGATAATTTTTTTGCTTCAGCTGTCTAAAAGTATTTTTCATGGTAGTTCAGTAAAGGTTGAAGTAGTGACTGCAGTAAGCCCAGTGGTGGAAATAGTTGTATTGTTGGGTTAGTATCCAGAGCTACAAAAACAATGTGTGCTGATTGAACCAAACTAAATAGTTGGAGGATGCAGGCATCGATCCAGCTACCTCTCACATGCTAAGCGAGCGCTCTACCATTTGAGCTAATCCCCCTGCAGCTTCAACAAGAAGTATGAAATCTCAATGACCGCACTGCCAAATCCCTCGTCCCCTAAGAAAGGATACTTGCTTCAACTGTCTAAAAGTATTTTTCATGGTAGTTCAGTAAAGGTTGAAGTAGTGACTGCAGTAAGCCCAGTGGTGGAAATAGTTGTATTGTTGGGTTAGTATCCAGAGCTACAAAAACAATGTGTGCTGATTGAACCAAACTAAATAGTTGGAGGATGCAGGCATCGATCCCGCTACCTCTCACATGCTAAGCGAGCGCTCTACCATTTGAGCTAATCCCCCTGTGCCTCCAACTAGAATATGAAATCTCAATGACCTCACTGCCAAATCCCTCGTCCATAAGAAAGGATACTTTTTTTAAAAGTATGCTTGCTTCATCTGTCTAAAAGTATTTTTCATGGTAGTTCAGTAAAGGTTGAAGTAGGACTGCAGTAAGCCCAGTGGTGGAAATAGTTGTTTTGTTGGGTTAGTATCCAGAGCTACAACAACAATGTGTGCTGATTGAACCAAACTAAATAGTTGGAGGAAGCAGGCATCGATCCTGCTACCTCTCGCAAGCTAAGCGAGCGCTCTACCATTTGAGCTAATCCCCCTGCAGCTTCAACCAGAAGTATGAAATCTCAATGACCGCACTGCCAAATCCCTCGTCCATAAGAAAGGATAATTTTTAAAAAGTATGCTTGCTTCAGCTGTCTAAAAGTATTTTTCATGGTAGTTCAGTAAAGGTTGAAGTAGTGACTGCAGTAAGCCCAGTGGTGGAAATAGTTGTATTGTTGGGTTAGTATCCAGAGCTACAACAACAATGTGTGCTGATTGAACCAAACTAAATAGTTGGAGGATGCAGGCATCAATCCCACTACCTCTCACATGCTAAGCGAGCGCTCTACCATTTGAGCTAATCCCCCTGCGCCTCCAACACAAAGTATGAAATCTCAATGACCGCACTGCCAAATCCCTCGTCCATAAGAAAGGATACTTTTTAAAAAGTATGCTTGCTTCAGCTCTCTAAAAATATTTTTCATGGTAGTTCAGTAAAGGTTGAAGTAGTGATTGCAGTAAGCCCAGTGGTGGAAATAGTTGTATTGTTGGGTTAGTATCCAGAGCTACAACAACAATGTGTGCTGATTGAACCAAACTAAATAGTTGGAGGATGCGGGCATCGATCCCACTACCTCTCGCATGCTAAGCGAGCGCTCTACCATTTGAGCTAATCCCCCTGCAGCTCCAATCAGAAGTATGAAATCTCAATGACCGCACTGCCAAATCCCTCGTCCATAAGAAAGGATACTTTTTAAAAAGTATGCTTGCTTCAGCTGTCTAAAAGTATTTTTCATGGTAGTTCAGTAAAGGTTTAAGTAGTGACTGCAGTAAGCCCAGTGGTGGAAATAGTTGTATTGTTGGGTTAGTATCCAGAGCTACAACAACAATGTGTGCTGATTGAACCAAACTAAATAGTTTGAGGATGCAGGCATCGATCCCACTACCTCTCACATGCTAAGCGAGCGCTCAACCATTTGAGCTACTCCCCCTGTGCCTCCAATAAGAAGTATGAAATCTCAATTACCGCACTGCCAAATCCCTCATCCCTAAGAAAGGATACTTGCTTCAACTGTCTAAAAGTATTTTTCATGGTAGTTCAGTAAAGGTTGAAGTAATGACTGCAGTAAGCCCAGTGGTGGAAATAGTTGTATTGTTGGGTTAGTATCCAGAGCTACAAAAACAATGTGTGCTGATTGAACCAAACTAAATAGTTGGAGGATGCAGGCATCAATCCCACTACCTCTCACATGCTAAGCGAGCGCTCTACCATTTGAGCTAATCCCCCTGCGCCTCCAACACAAAGTATGAAATCTCAATGACCGCACTGCCAAATCCCTCGTCCATAAGAAAGGATACTTTTTAAAAAGTATGCTTGCTTCAGCTGTCTAAAAGTATTTTTCATGGTAGTTCAGTAAAGGTTGAAGTAGTGACTGCAGTAAGCCCAGTGGTGGAAATAGTTGTATTGTTGGGTTAGTATCCAGAGCTACAACAACAAAGTGTGCTGATTGAACCAAACTAAATAGTTGGAGGATGCAGGCATCGATCCCGCTACCTCTCACATGCTAAGCGAGCACTCTACCATTTGAGCTAATCCCCCTGCGCCTCCAACACAAAGTAAGAAATCTCAATGACCGCACTGCCAAATCCCTCGTCCATAAGAAAGGATACTTTTTAAAAAGTATGCTTGCTTCAGCTCTCTAAAAGTATTTTTCATGGTAGTTCAGTAAAGGTTGAAGTAGTGACTGCAGTAAGCCCAGTGGTGGAAATAGTTGTATTGTTGGGTTAGTATCCAGAGCTACAAAAACAATGTGTGCTGATTGAACCAAACTAAATAGTTGGAGGATGCGGGCATCGATCCCACTACCTCTCGCATGCTAAGCGAGCGCTCTACCATTTGAGCTAATCCCCTGCAGCTCCAATCAGAAGTATGAAATCTCAATGACCGCACTGCCAAATCCCTCGTCCATAAGAAAGGATAATTTTTTAAAAGTATGCTTGCTTCAGCTGTCTAAAAGTATTTTTCATGGTAGTTCAGTAAAGGTTGAAGTAGTGACTGCAGTAAGCCCAGTGGTGGAAATAGTTGTATTGTTGGGTTAGTATCCAGAGCTACAACAACAATGTGTGCTGATTGAACCAAACTAAATAGTTGGAGGATGCAGGCATCGATCCCGCTACCTCTCACATGCTAAGCGAGCGCTCTACCATTTGAGCTAATCCCCCTGCGCCTCCAACACAAAGTATGAAATCTCAATGACCGCACTGCCAAATCCCTCGTCCATAAGAAAGGATACTTTTTAAAAAGTATGCTTGCTTCAGCTCTCTAAAAATATTTTTCATGGTAGTTCAGTAAAGGTTGAAGTAGTGACTGCAGTAAGCCCAGTGGTGGAAATAGTTGTATTGTTGGGTTAGTATCCAGAGCTACAACAACAATGTGTGCTGATTGAACTAAACTAAATATTTGGAGGATGCAGGCATCGATCCCACTACCTCTCACATGCTAAGCGAGTACTATACCATTTGAGCTAATCCCCCTGTGACTCCAACAAGAAGTATGAAATCTCAATGACCGCACTGCCAAATCCCTCGTCCATAAGAAAGGATAATTTTTTAAAAGTATGCTTGCTTCAGCTGTCTAAAAGTTTTTTTCATGGTAGTTCAGTAAAGGTTGAAGTAGTGACTGCAGTAAGCCCAGTGGTGGAAATAGTTGTATTGTTGGGTTAGTATCCAGAGCTACAACAACAAAGTGTGCTGATTGAACCAAACTAAATAGTTGGAGGATGCAGGCATCGATCCCGCTACCTCTCACATGCTAAGCAAGCGCTCTACCATTTGAGCTAATCCCCCTGCAGCTCCAATCAGAAGTATGAAATCTCAATTACCGCACTGCCAAATCCCTCGTCCCTAAGAAAGGATACTTGCTTCAACTGTCTAAAAGTATTTTTCATGGTAGTTCAGTAAAGGTTGAAGTAGTGACTGCAGTAAGCCCAGTGGTGGAAATAGTTGTATTGTTGGGTTAGTATCCAGAGCTACAAAAACAATGTGTGCTGATTGAACCAAACTAAATAGTTGGAGGAAGCAGGCATCGATCCCGCTACCTCTCACATGCTAAGCGAGTACTATACCATTTGAGCTAATCCCCCTGTGACTCCAATAAGAAGTATGAAATCTCAATGACCGCACTGCCAAATCCCTCGTCCATAAGAAAGGATAATTTTTTAAAAGTATGCTTGCTTCAGCTGTCTAAAAGTTTTTTTCATGGTAGTTCAGTAAAGGTTGAAGTAGTGACTGCAGTAAGCCCAGTGGTGGAAATAGTTGTATTGTTGGGTTAGTATCCAGAGCTACAACAACAATGTGTGCTGATTGAACCAAACTAAATAGTTGGAGGATGCAGGCATCGATCCCGCTACCTCTCACATGCTAAGCGAGCGCTCTACCATTTGAGCTAAACCCCCTGCGCCTCCAACACAAAGTATGAAATCTCAATGACCGCACTGCCAAATCCCTCGTCCATAAGAAAGGATAATTTTTAAAAAGTATGCTTGCTTCAGCTCTCTAAAAATATTTTTCATGGTAGTTCAGTAAAGGTTGAAGTAGTGACTGCAGTAAGCCCAGTGGTGGAAATAGTTGTATTGTTGGGTTAGTATCCAGAGCTACAAAAACAATGTGTGCTGATTGAACCAAACGAAATAGTTGGAGGAAGCAGGCATCGATCCCGCTACCTCTCGCATGCTAAGCGAGCGCTCTACCATTTGAGCTAATCCCCCTGCAGCTCCAAACAGAAGTATGAAATCTCAATGACCGCACTGCCAAATCCCTCGTCCATAAGAAAGGATAATTTTAAAAAAGTATGCTTGCTTCAGCTGTCTAAAAGTATTTTTCATGGTAGTTCAGTAAAGGTTGAAGTAGTGACTGCAGTAAGCCCAGTGGTGGAAATAGTTGTATTGTTGGGTTAGTATCCAGAGCTACAACAACAATGTGTGCTGATTGAACCAAACTAAATAGTTGGAGGATGCAGGCATCGATCCCGCTACCTCTCACATGCTAAGCGAGTACTCTACCATTTGAGCTAATCCCCTGTGACTCCAACAAGAAGTATGAAATCTCAATGACCGCACTGCCAAATCCCTCGTCCATAAGAAAGGATAATTTTTAAAAAGTATGCTTGCTTCAGCTGTCTAAAAGTATTTTTCATGGTAGTTCAGTAAAGGTTGAAGTAGTGACTGCAGTAAGCCCAGTGGTGGAAATAGTTGTATTGTTGGGTTAGTATCCAGAGCTACAACAACAATGTGTGCTGATTGAACCAAACTAAATAGTTGGAGGATGCAGGCATCGATCCCGCTACCTCTCACATGCTAAGCGAGCGCTCTACCATTTGAGCTAAACCCCCTGCGCCTCCAAACAAAGTATGAAATCTCAATGACCGCACTGCCAAATCCCTCGTCCATAAGAAAGGATAATTTTTAAAAAGTATGCTTGCTTCAGCTGTCTAAAAATATTTTTCATGGTAGTTCAGTAAAGGTTGAAGTAGTGACTGCAGTAAGCCCAGTGGTGGAAATAGTTGTATTGTTGGGTTAGTATCCAGAGCTACAAAACAATGTGTGCTGATTGAACCAAACTAAATAGTTGGAGGATGCAGGCATCGATCCCGCTACCTCTCACATGCTAAGCGAGCGCTCTACCATTTGAGCTAATCCCCTGCAGCTCCAAACAGAAGTATGAAATCTCAATGACCGCACTGCCAAATCCCTCGTCCATAAGAAAGGATAATTTTAAAAAAGTATGCTTGCTTCAGCTGTCTAAAAGTATTTTTCATGGTAGTTCAGTAAAGGTTGAAGTAGTGACTGCAGTAAGCCCAGTGGTGGAAATAGTTGTATTGTTGGGTTAGTATCCAGAGCTACAACAACAATGTGTGCTGATTGAACCAAACTAAATAGTTGGAGGATGCAGGCATCGATCCCGCTACCTCTCACATGCTAAGCGAGTACTATACCATTTGAGCTAATCCCCCTGTGACTCCAACAAGAAGTATGAAATCTCAATGACCGCACTGCCAAATCCCTCGTCCATAAGAAAGGATAATTTTTAAAAGTATGCTTGCTTCAGCTGTCTAAAAGTATTTTTCATGGTAGTTCAGTAAAGGTTGAAGTAGTGACTGCAGTAAGCCCAGTGGTGGAAATAGTTGTATTGTTGGGTTAGTATCCAGAGCTACAACAACAAAGTGTGCTGATTGAACCAAACTAAATAGTTGGAGGATGCAGGCATCGATCCCGCTACCTCTCACATGCTAAGCAAGCGCTCTACCATTTGAGCTAATCCCCCTGCAGCTCCAATCAGAAGTATGAAATCTCAATGACCGCACTGCCAAATCCCTCGTCCATAAGAAAGGATACTTTTTAAAAAGTATGCTTGCTTCAGCTGTCTAAAAGTATTTTTCATGGTAGTTCAGTAAAGGTTGAAGTAGTGACTGCAGTAAGCCCAGTGGTGGAAATAGTTGTATTGTTGGGTTAGTATCCAGAGCTACAACAACAATGTGTGCTGATTGAACCAAACTAAATAGTTTGAGGATGCAGGCATCGATCCCGCTACCTATCACATGCTAAGCGAGCGCTCAACATTTGAGCTACTCCCCTGTGCCTCCAATAAGAAGTATGAAATCTCAATTACCGCACTGCCAAATCCCTCGTCCCTAAGAAAGGATACTTGCTTCAACTGTCTAAAAGTATTTTTCATGGTAGTTCAGTAAAGGTTGAAGTAGTGACTGCAGTAAGCCCAGTGGTGGAAATAGTTGTATTGTTGGGTTAGTATCCAGAGCTACAAAAACAATGTGTGCTGATTGAACCAAACTAAATAGTTGGAGGAAGCAGGCATCGATCCCGCTACCTCTCGCAAGCTAAGCGAGCGCTCTACCATTTGAGCTAATCCCCCTGCAGCTACAAACAGAAGTATGAAATCTCAATGACCGCACTGCCAAATCCCTCGTCCATAAGAAAGGATACTTTTTTTAAAAAGTATGCTTGCTTCAGCTGTCTAAAAGTATTTTTCATGGTAGTTCAGTAAAGGTTGAAGTAGTGACTGCAGTAAGCCCAGTGGTGGAAATAGTTGTATTGTTGGGTTAGTATCCAGAGCTACAACAACAATGTGTGCTGATTGAACCAAACTAAATAGTTGGAGGATGCAGGCATCGATCCCGCTACCTCTCACATGCTAAGCGAGCGCTCTACCATTTGAGCTAATCCCCCTGCGGCTCCAACACAAAGTATGAAATCTCAATGACCGCACTGCCAAATCCCTCGTCCATAAGAAAGGATACTTTTTAAAAAGTATGCTTGCTTCAGCTGTCTAAAAGTATTTTTCATGGTAGTTCAGTAAAGGTTGAAGTAGTGACTGCAGTAAGCCCAGTGGTGGAAATAGTTGTATTGTTGGGTTAGTATCCAGAGCTACAACAACAATGTGTGCTGATTGAACCAAACTAAATAGTTTGAGGATGCAGGCATCGATCCCGCTACCTCTCACATGCTAAGCGAGCGCTCAACCATTTGAGCTACTCCCCCTGTGCCTCCAATAAGAAGTATGAAATCTCAATTACCGCACTGCCAAATCCCTCGTCCCTAAGAAAGGATACTTGCTTCAACTGTCTAAAAGTATTTTTCATGGTAGTTCAGTAAAGGTTGAAGTAGTGACTGCAGTAAGCCCAGTGGTGGAAATAGTTGTATTGTTGGGTTAGTATCCAGAGCTACAAAAACAATGTGTGCTGATTGAACCAAACGAAATAGTTGGAGGAAGCAGGCATCGATCCCGCTACCTCTCACATGCTAAACAAGCGCTCTACCATTTGAGCTAATCCCCCTGCGCCTTCAACATGAAGTATGAAATCTCAATGACCGCACTGCCAAATCCCTCGTCCATAAGAAAGGATACTTTTTTTAAAGTATGCTTGCTTCAGCTGTCTAAAAGTATTTTTCATGGTAGTTCAGTAAAGGTTGAAGTAGTGACTGCAGTAAGCCCAGTGGTGGAAATAGTTGTATTGTTGGGTTAGTATCCAGAGCTACAAAAACAATGTGTGCTGATTGAACCAAACTAAATAGTTGGAGGATGCAGGCATCGATCCCGCTACCTCTCACATGCTAAGCGAGCGCTCTACCATTTGAGCTAATCCCCCTGCAGCTCCAACAGAAGTATGAAATCTCAATGACCGCACTGCCAAATCCCTCGTCCATAAGAAAGGATAATTTTTAAAAAGTATGCTTGCTTCAGCTGTCTAAAAGTATTTTTCATGGTAGTTCAGTAAAGGTTGAAGTAGTGACTGCAGTAAGCCCAGTGGTGGAAATAGTTGTATTGTTGGGTTAGTATCCAGAGCTACAACAACAATGTGTGCTGATTGAACCAAACTAAATAGTTGGAGGATGCAGGCATCGATCCCGCTACCTCTCACATGCTAAGCGAGCGCTCTACCATTTGAGCTAAACCCCCTGCGCCTCCAACACAAAGTATGAAATCTCAATGACCGCACTGCCAAATCCCTCGTCCATAAGAAAGGATACTTTTTTAAAAGTATGCTTGCTTCAGCTCTCTAAAAATATTTTTCATGGTAGTTCAGTAAAGGTTGAAGTAGTGACTGCAGTAAGCCCAGTGGTGGAAATAGTTGTATTGTTGGGTTAGTATCCAGAGCTACAAAAACAATGTGTGCTGATTGAACCAAACTAAATAGTTGGAGGATGCAGGCATCGATCCCGCTACCTCTCGCATGCTAAGCGAGCGCTCTACCATTTGAGCTAATCCCCTGCAGCTACAAACAGAAGTATGAAATCTCAATGACCGCACTGCCAAATCCCTCGTCCATAAGAAAGGATAATTTTTAAAAAGTATGCTTGCTTCAGCTGTCTAAAAGTATTTTTCATGGTAGTTCAGTAAAGGTTGAAGTAGTGACTGCAGTAAGCCCAGTGGTGGAAATAGTTGTATTGTTGGGTTAGTATCCAGAGCTACAACAACAATGTGTGCTGATTGAACCAAACTAAATAGTTGGAGGATGCAGGCATCGATCCCGCTACCTCTCACATGCTAAGCGAGCGCTCTACCATTTGAGCTAATCCCCCTGTGACTCCAACAAGAAGTATGAAATCTCAATGACCGCACTGCCAAATCCCTCGTCCATAAGAAAGGATAATTTTTTAAAAGTATGCTTGCTTCAGCTGTCTAAAAGTATTTTTCATGGTAGTTCAGTAAAGGTTGAAGTAGTGACTGCAGTAAGCCCAGTGGTGGAAATAGTTGTATTGTTGGGTTAGTATCCAGAGCTACAACAACAATGTGTGCTGATTGAACCAAACTAAATAGTTGGAGGATGCAGGTATCGATCCCGCTACCTCTCACATGCTAAGCAAGCGCTCTACCATTTGAGCTAATCCCCCTGCAGCTCCAATCAGAAGTATGAAATCTCAATGACCGCACTGCCAAATCCCTCGTCCATAAGAAAGGATACTTTTTAAAAAGTATGCTTGCTTCAGCTGTCTAAAAGTATTTTTCATGGTAGTTCAGTAAAGGTTGAAGTAGTGACTGCAGTAAGCCCAGTGGTGGAAATAGTTGTATTGTTGGGTTAGTATCCAGAGCTACAACAACAATGTGTGTGCTGATTGAACCAAACTAAATAGTTTGAGGATGCAGGCATCGATCCCGCTACCTATCACATGCTAAGCGAGCGCTCAACCATTTGAGCTACTCCCCCTGTGCCTCCAATAAGAAGTATGAAATCTCAATTACCGCACTGCCAAATCCCTCGTCCCTAAGAAAGGATACTTGCTTCAACTGTCTAAAAGTATTTTTCATGGTAGTTCAGTAAAGGTTGAAGTAGTGACTGCAGTAAGCCCAGTGGTGGAAATAGTTGTATTGTTGGGTTAGTATCCAGAGCTACAAAAACAATGTGTGCTGATTGAACCAAACTAAATAGTTGGAGGAAGCAGGCATCGATCCCGCTACCGCTCACATGCTAAGCGAGCGCTCTACCATTTGAGCTAATCCCCTGCAGCTACAAAAGAAGTATGAAATCTCAATGACCGCACTGCCAAATCCCTCGTCCATAAGAAAGGATAATTTTTTTAAAAAGTATGCTTGCTTCAGCTGTCTAAAAGTATTTTTCATGGTAGTTCAGTAAAGGTTGAAGTAGTGACTGCAGTAAGCCCAGTGGTGGAAATAGTTGTATTGTTGGGTTAGTATCCAGAGCTACAACAACAATGTGTGCTGATTGAACCAAACTAAATAGTTGGAGGATGCAGGCATCGATCCCGCTACCTCTCACATGCTAAGCGAGCGCTCTACCATTTGAGCTAATCCCCCTGCGGCTCCAACACAAAGTATGAAATCTCAATGACCGCACTGCCAAATCCCTCGTCCATAAGAAAGGATACTTTTTAAAAAGTATGCTTGCTTCAGCTCTCTAAAAATATTTTTCATGGTAGTTCAGTAAAGGTTGAAGTAGTGACTGCAGTAACCCCAGTGGTGGAAATAGTTGTATTGTTGGGTTAGTATCCAGAGCTATAACAACAATGTGTGCTGATTGACCCAAACTAAATAGTTGGAGAATGCAGGCATCGATCCGGCTACCTCTCACATGCTAAGCGAGCGCTCTACCATTTGAGCTAATCCCCCTGTGCCTCCAACTAGAAGTATGAAATCTCAATGTCCTCACTGCCAAATCCCTCGTCCATAAGAAAGGATACTTTTTTTAAAAGTATGCTTGCTTCATCTGTCTAAAAGTATTTTTCATGGTAGTTCAGTAAAGGTTGAAGTAGTGACTGCAGTAAGCCCAGTGGTGGAAATAGTTGTATTGTTGGGTTAGTATCCAGAGCTACAAAAACAATGTGTGCTGATTGAAACAAACTAAATAGTTGGAGGAAGCAGGCATCGATCCCGCTACCTCTCACAAGCTAAGCGAGCGCTCTACCATTTGAGCTAATCCCCCTGCAGCTTCAACCAGAAGTATGAAATCTCAATGACCGCACTGCCAAATCCCTCGTCCCTAAGAAAGGATACTTGCTTCAACTGTCTAAAAGTATTTTTCATGGTAGTTCAGTAAAGGTTGAAGTAGTGACTGCAGTAAGCCCAGTGGTGGAAATAGTTGTATTGTTGGGTTAGTATCCAGAGGTACAAAAACAATGTGTGCTGATTGAACCAAACTAAATAGTTGGAGGAAGCAGGCATCGATCCCGCTACCTCTCACAAGCTAAGCGAGCGCTCTACCATTTGAGCTAATCCCCCTGTGCCTCCAACTAGAATATGAAATCTCAATGTCCTCACTGCCAAATCCCTCGTCCATAAGAAAGGATACTTTTTTTAAAAGTATGCTTGCTTCATCTGTCTAAAAGTATTTTTCATGGTAGTTCAGTAAAGGTTGAAGTAGTGACTGCAGTAAGCCCAGTGGTGGAAATAGTTGTATTGTTGGGTTAGTATCCAGAGCTACAACAACAATGTGTGCTGATTGAACCAAACTAAATAGTTGGAGGATGCAGGCATCGATCCTGCTACCTCTCGCATGCTAAGCGAGCGCTCTACCATTTGAGCTAATCCCCCTGCAGCTTCAACCAGAAGTATGAAATCTCAATGACCGCACTGCCAAATCCCTCGTCCATAAGAAAGGATAATTTTAAAAAAGTATGCTTGCTTCAGCTGTCTAAAAGTATTTTTCATGGTAGTTCAGTAAAGGTTGAAGTAGTGACTGCAGTAAGCCCAGTGGTGGAAATAGTTGTATTGTTGGGTTAGTATCCAGAGCTACAACAACAATGTGTGCTGATTGAACCAAACTAAATAGTTTGAGGATGCAGGCATCGATCCCGCTACCTCTCACATGCTAAGCGAGCGCTCTACCATTTGAGCTAACTCCCCTGTGCCTCCAATAAGAAGTATGAAATCTCAATTACGGCACTGCCAAATCCCTCATCCCTAAGAAAGGATACTTGCTTCAGCTGTCTAAAAGTATTTTTCATGGTAGTTCAGTAAAGGTTGAAGTAGTGACTGCAGTAAGCCCAGTGGTGGAAATAGTTGTATTGTTGGGTTAGTATCCAGAGCTACAAAAACAATGTGTGCTGATTGAACCAAACTAAATAGTTGGAGGATGCAGGCATCAATCCCACTACCTCTCACATGCTAAGCGAGCGCTCTACCATTTGAGCTAATCCCCCTGCGCCTCCAACACAAAGTATGAAATCTCAATGACCGCACTGCCAAATCCCTCGTCCATAAGAAAGGATACTTTTTAAAAAGTATGCTTGCTTCAGCTCTCTAAAAATATTTTTCATGGTAGTTCAGTAAAGGTTGAAGTAGTGACTGCAGTAAGCCCAGTGGTGGAAATAGTTGTATTGTTGGGTTAGTATCCAGAGCTACAACAACAATGTGTGCTGATTGAACCAAACTAAATAGTTGGAGGATGCAGGCATCGATCCCGCTACCTCTCACATGCTAAGCGAGCACTCTACCATTTGAGCTAATCCCCTGCGCCTCCAACACAAAGTATGAAATCTCAATGACCGCACTGCCAAATCCCTCGTCCATAAGAAAGGATACTTTTTAAAAAGTATGCTTGCTTCAGCTGTCTAAAAGTATTTTTCATGGTAGTTCAGTAAAGGTTGAAGTAGTGACTGCAGTAAGCCCAGTGGTGGAAATAGTTGTATTGTTGGGTTAGTATCCAGAGCTACAAAAACAATGTGTGCTGATTGAACCAAACTAAATAGTTGGAGGATGCGGGCATCGATCCCTACCTCTCGCATGCTAAGCGAGCGCTCTACCATTTGAGCTAATCCCCTGCAGCTCCAATCAGAAGTATGAAATCTCAATGACCGCACTGCCAAATCCCTCGTCCATAAGAAAGGATAATTTTTTAAAAGTATGCTTGCTTCAGCTGTCTAAAAGTATTTTTCATGGTAGTTCAGTAAAGGTTGAAGTAGTGACTGCAGTAAGCCCAGTGGTGGAAATAGTTGTATTGTTGGGTTAGTATCCAGAGCTACAACAACAATGTGTGCTGATTGAACCAAACTAAATAGTTGGAGGATGCAGGCATCGATCCCGCTACCTCTCACATGCTAAGCGAGCGCTCTACCATTTGAGCTAAACCCCCTGCGCCTCCAACACAAAGTATGAAATCTCAATGACCGCACTGCCAAATCCCTCGTCCATAAGAAAGGATACTTTTTTAAAAGTATGCTTGCTTCAGCTCTCTAAAAATATTTTTCATGGTAGTTCAGTAAAGGTTGAAGTAGTGACTGCAGTAAGCCCAGTGGTGGAAATAGTTGTATTGTTGGGTTAGTATCCAGAGCTACAAAAACAATGTGTGCTGATTGAACCAAACTAAATAGTTGGAGGAAGCAGGCATCGATCCCGCTACCTCTCACATGCTAAGCGAGCGCTCTACCATTTGAGCTAATCCCCTGCAGCTACAAACAGAAGTATGAAATCTCAATGACCGCACTGCCAAATCCCTCGTCCATAAGAAAGGATAATTTTTAAAAAGTATGCTTGCTTCAGCTGTCTAAAAGTATTTTTCATGGTAGTTCAGTAAAGGTTGAAGTAGTGACTGCAGTAAGCCCAGTGGTGGAAATAGTTGTATTGTTGGGTTAGTATCCAGAGCTACAACAACAATGTGTGCTGATTGAACCAAACTAAATAGTTGGAGGATGCAGGCATCGATCCCGCTACCTCTCACATGCTAAGCGAGTACTCTACCATTTGAGCTAATCCCCTGTGACTCCAACAAGAAGTATGAAATCTCAATGACCGCACTGCCAAATCCCTCGTCCATAAGAAAGGATAATTTTTTAAAAGTATGCTTGCTTCAGCTGTCTAAAAGTTTTTTTAATGGTAGTTCAGTAAAGGTTGAAGTAGTGACTGCAGTAAGCCCAGTGGTGGAAATAGTTGTATTGTTGGGTTAGTATCCAGAGCTACAACAACAAAGTGTGCTGATTGAACCAAACTAAATAGTTGGAGGATGCAGGCATCGATCCCGCTACCTCTCACATGCTAAGCAAGCGCTCTACCATTTGAGCTAATCCCCTGCAGCTCCAATCAGAAGTATGAAATCTCAATGACCGCACTGCCAAATCCCTCGTCCATAAGAAAGGATACTTTTTAAAAAGTATGCTTGCTTCAGCTGTCTAAAAGTATTTTTCATGGTAGTTCAGTAAAGGTTTAAGTAGTGACTGCAGTAAGCCCAGTGGTGGAAATAGTTATATTGTTGGGTTAGTATCCAGAGCTACAACAACAATGTGTGCTGATTGAACCAAACTAAATAGTTTGAGGATGCAGGCATCGATCCCGCTACCTATCACATCTAAGCGAGCGCTCAACCATTTGAGCTACTCCCCCTGTGCCTCCAATAAGAAGTATGAAATCTCAATTACCGCACTGCCAAATCCCTCGTCCCTAAGAAAGGATACTTGCTTCAACTGTCTAAAAGTATTTTTCATGGTAGTTCAGTAAAGGTTGAAGTAGTGACTGCAGTAAGCCCAGTGGTGGAAATAGTTGTATTGTTGGGTTAGTATCCAGAGCTACAAAAACAATGTGTGCTGATTGAACCAAACTAAATAGTTGGAGGAAGCAGGCATCGATCCCGCTACCTCTCGCAAGCTAAGCGAGCGCTCTACCATTTGAGCTAATCCCCTGAAGCTACAAAAAGAAGTATGAAATCTCAATGACCGCACTGCCAAATCCCTCGTCCATAAGAAAGGATAATTTTTAAAAAGTATGCTTGCTTCAGCTGTCTAAAAGTATTTTTCATGGTAGTTCAGTAAAGGTTGAAGTAGTGACTGCAGTAAGCCCAGTGGTGGAAATAGTTGTATTGTTGGGTTAGTATCCAGAGCTACAACAACAATGTGTGCTGATTGAACCAAACTAAATAGTTGGAGGATGCAGGCATCGATCCCGCTACCTCTCACATGCTAAGCGAGCGCTCTACCATTTGAGCTAATCCCCTGCGGCTCCAAACAAAGTATGAAATCTCAATGACCGCACTGCCAAATCCCTCGTCCATAAGAAAGGATACTTTTTAAAAAGTATGCTTGCTTCAGCTCTCTAAAAATATTTTTCATGGTAGTTCAGTAAAGGTTGAAGTAGTGACTGCAGTAACCCCAGTGGTGGAAATAGTTGTATTGTTGGGTTAGTATCCAGAGCTATAACAACAATGTGTGCTGATTGAACCAAACTAAATAGTTGGAGAATGCAGGCATCGATCCGGCTACCTCTCACATGCTAAGCGAGCGCTCTACCATTTGAGCTAATCCCCCTGTGCCTCCAACTAGAAGTATGAAATCTCAATGTCCTCACTGCCAAATCCCTCGTCCATAAGAAAGGATACTTTTTTAAAAGTATGCTTGCTTCATCTGTCTAAAAGTATTTTTCATGGTAGTTCAGTAAAGGTTGAAGTAGTGACTGCAGTAAGCCCAGTGGTGGAAATAGTTGTATTGTTGGGTTAGTATCCAGAGCTACAAAAACAATGTGTGCTGATTGAAACAAACTAAATAGTTGGAGGAAGCAGGCATCGATCCCGCTACCTCTCACAAGCTAAGCGAGCGCTCTACCATTTGAGCTAATCCCCTGCAGCTTCAACCAGAAGTATGAAATCTCAATGACCGCACTGCCAAATCCCTCGTCCCTAAGAAAGGATACTTGCTTCAACTGTCTAAAAGTATTTTTCATGGTAGTTCAGTAAAGGTTGAAGTAGTGACTGCAGTAAGCCCAGTGGTGGAAATAGTTGTATTGTTGGGTTAGTATCCAGAGCTACAAAAACAATGTGTGCTGATTGAAACAAACTAAATAGTTGGAGGAAGCAGGCATCGATCCCGCTACCTCTCACAAGCTAAGCGAGCGCTCTACCATTTGAGCTAATCCCCCTGCAGCTTCAACCAGAAGTATGAAATCTCAATGACCGCACTGCCAAATCCCTCGTCCCTAAGAAAGGATACTTGCTTCAACTGTCTAAAAGTATTTTTCATGGTAGTTCAGTAAAGGTTGAAGTAGTGACTGCAGTAAGCCCAGTGGTGGAAATAGTTGTATTGTTGGGTTAGTATCCAGAGGTACAAAAACAATGTGTGCTGATTGAACCAAACGAAATAGTTGGAGGACGCAGGCATCGATCCCGCTACCTCTCACAAGCTAAGCGAGCGCTCTACCATTTGAGCTAATCCCCCTGTGCCTCCAACTAGAATATGAAATCTCAATGTCCTCACTGCCAAATCCCTCGTCCATAAGAAAGGATACTTTTTTTAAAAGTATGCTTGCTTCATCTGTCTAAAAGTATTTTTCATGGTAGTTCAGTAAAGGTTGAAGTAGGGACTGCAGTAAGCCCAGTGGTGGAAATAGTTGTTTTGTTGGGTTAGTATCCAGAGCTACAACAACAATGTGTGCTGATTGAACCAAACTAAATAGTTGGAGGAAGCAGGCATCGATCCTGCTACCTCTCGCAAGCTAAGCGAGCGCTCTACCATTTGAGCTAATCCCCTGCAGCTTCAACCAGAAGTATGAAATCTCAATGACCGCACTGCCAAATCCCTCGTCCATAAGAAAGGATAATTTAAAAAAGTATGCTTGCTTCAGCTGTCTAAAAGTATTTTTCATGGTAGTTCAGTAAAGGTTGAAGTAGTGACTGCAGTAAGCCCAGTGGTGGAAATAGTTGTATTGTTGGGTTAGTATCCAGAGCTACAACAACAATGTGTGCTGATTGAACCAAACTAAATAGTTTGAGGATGCAGGCATCGATCCCGCTACCTCTCACATGCTAAGCGAGCGCTCTACCATTTGAGCTACTCCCCTGTGCCTCCTATAAGAAGTATGAAATCTCAATTACGGCACTGCCAAATCCCTCATCCCTAAGAAAGGATACTTGCTTCAGCTGTCTAAAAGTATTTTTCATGGTAGTTCAGTAAAGGTTGAAGTAGTGACTGCAGTAAGCCCAGTGGTGGAAATAGTTGTATTGTTGGGTTAGTATCCAGAGCTACAAAAACAATGTGTGCTGATTGAACCAAACTAAATAGTTGGAGGATGCAGGCATCAATCCCACTACCTCTCACATGCTAAGCGAGCGCTCTACCATTTGAGCTAATCCCCTGCGCCTCCAACACAAAGTATGAAATCTCAATGACCGCACTGCCAAATCCCTCGTCCATAAGAAAGGATACTTTTTAAAAAGTATGCTTGCTTCAGCTCTCTAAAAATATTTTTCATGGTAGTTCAGTAAAGGTTGAAGTAGTGATTGCAGTAAGCCCAGTGGTGGAAATAGTTGTATTGTTGGGTTAGTATCCAGAGCTACAACAACAAAGTGTGCTGATTGAACCAAACTAAATAGTTGGAGGATGCAGGCATCGATGCCGCTACCTCTCACATGCTAAGCGAGCACTCTACCATTTGAGCTAATCCCCCTGCGCCTCCAACAAAAGTATGAAATCTCAATGACCGCACTGCCAAATCCCTCGTCCATAAGAAAGGATACTTTTTAAAAAGTATGCTTGCTTCAGCTGTCTAAAAGTATTTTTCATGGTAGTTCAGTAAAGGTTGAAGTAGTGACTGCAGTAAGCCCAGTGGTGGAAATAGTTGTATTGTTGGGTTAGTATCCAGAGCTACAAAAACAATGTGTGCTGATTGAACCAAACTAAATAGTTGGAGGATGCGGGCATCGATCCCACTACCTCTCGCATGCTAAGTGAGCGCTCTACCATTTGAGCTAATCCCCCTGCAGCTCCAATCAGAAGTATGAAATCTCAATGACCGCACTGCCAAATCCCTCGTCCATAAGAAAGGATAATTTTTTAAAAGTATGCTTGCTTCAGCTGTCTAAAAGTATTTTTCATGGTAGTTCAGTAAAGGTTGAAGTAGTGACTGCAGTAAGCCCAGTGGTGGAAATAGTTGTATTGTTGGGTTAGTATCCAGAGCTACAACAACAAGTGTGCTGATTGAACCAAACTAAATGGTTGGAGGATGCAGGCATCGATCCCGCTACCTCTCACATGCTAAGCGAGCGCTCTACCATTTGAGCTAATGCCCCTGCAGCTCCAATCAGAAGTATGAAATCTCAATGACCGCACTGCCAAATCCCTCGTCCATAAGAAAGGATACTTTTTAAAAAGTATGCTTGCTTCAGCTCTCTAAAAATATTTTTCATGGTAGTTCAGTAAAGGTTGAAGTAGTGACTGCAGTAAGCCCAGTGGTGGAAATAGTTGTATTGTTGGGTTAGTATCCAGAGCTATAACAACAATGTGTGCTGATTGACCCAAACTAAATAGTTGGAGAATGCAGGCATCGATCCGGCTACCTCTCACATGCTAAGCGAGCGCTCTACCATTTGAGCTAATCCCCCTGTGCCTCCAACTAGAAGTATGAAATCTCAATGTCCTCACTGCCAAATCCCTCGTCCATAAGAAAGGATACTTTTTTTAAAAGTATGCTTGCTTCATCTGTCTAAAAGTATTTTTCATGGTAGTTCAGTAAAGGTTGAAGTAGTGACTGCAGTAAGCCCAGTGGTGGAAATAGTTGTATTGTTGGGTTAGTATCCAGAGCTACAAAAACAATGTGTGCTGATTGAAACAAACTAAATAGTTGGAGGAAGCAGGCATCGATCCCGCTACCTCTCACAAGCTAAGCGAGCGCTCTACCATTTGAGCTAATCCCCCTGCAGCTTCAACCAGAAGTATGAAATCTCAATGACCGCACTGCCAAATCCCTCGTCCCTAAGAAAGGATACTTGCTTCAACTGTCTAAAAGTATTTTTCATGGTAGTTCAGTAAAGGTTGAAGTAGTGACTGCAGTAAGCCCAGTGGTGGAAATAGTTGTATTGTTGGGTTAGTATCCAGAGCTACAAAAACAATGTGTGCTGATTGAACCAAACTAAATAGTTGGAGGATGCAGGCATCGATCCCGCTACCTCTCACATGCTAAGCGAGCGCTCTACCATTTGAGCTAATCCCCCTGTGCCTCCAACTAGAATATGAAATCTCAATGTCCTCACTGCCAAATCCCTCGTCCATAAGAAAGGATACTTTTTTTAAAAGTATGCTTGCTTCATCTGTCTAAAAGTATTTTTCATGGTAGTTCAGTAAAGGTTGAAGTAGGGACTGCAGTAAGCCCAGTGGTGGAAATAGTTGTTTTGTTGGGTTAGTATCCAGAGCTACAACAACAATGTGTGCTGATTGAAC
The DNA here is from genome assembly GCF_021184085.1 of Oncorhynchus gorbuscha. Classification (NCBI taxonomy): domain Eukaryota; kingdom Metazoa; phylum Chordata; class Actinopteri; order Salmoniformes; family Salmonidae; genus Oncorhynchus; species Oncorhynchus gorbuscha. Next base: position 35,448,442 of record NC_060195.1, on the reverse strand, counting down.
CAAACTAAATAGTTGGAGGAAGCAGGCATCGATCCTGCTACCTCTCACATGCTAAGCGAGCGCTCTACCATTTGAGCTAATCCCCCTGCAGCTTCAACCAGAAGTATGAAATCTCAATGACCGCACTGCCAAATCCCTCGTCCATAAGAAAGGATAATTTTAAAAAAGTATGCTTGCTTCAGCTGTCTAAAAGTATTTTTCATGGTAGTTCAGTAAAGGTTGAAGTAGTGACTGCAGTAAGCCCAGTGGTGGAAATAGTTGTATTGTTGGGTTAGTATCCAGAGCTACAACAACAATGTGTGCTGATTGAACCAAACTAAATAGTTTGAGGATGCAGGCATCGATCCCGCTACCTCTCACATGCTAAGCGAGCGCTCTACCATTTGAGCTACTCCCCCTGTGCCTCCAATAAGAAGTATGAAATCTCAATTACGGCACTGCCAAATCCCTCATCCCTAAGAAAGGATACTTGCTTCAGCTGTCTAAAAGTATTTTTCATGGTAGTTCAGTAAAGGTTGAAGTAGTGACTGCAGTAAGCCCAGTGGTGGAAATAGTTGTATTGTTGGGTTAGTATCCAGAGCTACAAAAACAATGTGTGCTGATTGAACCAAACTAAATAGTTGGAGGATGCAGGCATCAATCCCACTACCTCTCACATGCTAAGCGAGCGCTCTACCATTTGAGCTAAACCCCCTGCGCCTCCAACACAAAGTATGAAATCTCAATGACCGCACTGCCAAATCCCTCGTCCATAAGAAAGGATACTTTTTAAAAAGTATGCTTGCTTCAGCTCTCTAAAAATATTTTTCATGGTAGTTCAGTAAAGGTTGAAGTAGTGACTGCAGTAAGCCCAGTGGTGGAAATAGTTGTATTGTTGGGTTAGTATCCAGAGCTACAACAACAAATGTGTGCTGATTGAACCAAACTAAATAGTTGGAGGATGCAGGCATCGATCCCGCTACCTCTCACATGCTAAGCGAGCACTCTACCATTTGAGCTAATCCCCCTGCGCCTCCAACACAAAGTAAGAAATCTCAATGACCGCACTGCCAAATCCCTCGTCCATAAGAAAGGATACTTTTTAAAAAGTATGCTTGCTTCAGCTCTCTAAAAGTATTTTTCATGGTAGTTCAGTAAAGGTTGAAGTAGTGACTGCAGTAAGCCCAGTGGTGGAAATAGTTGTATTGTTGGGTTAGTATCCAGAGCTACAAAAACAATGTGTGCTGATTGAACCAAACTAAATAGTTGGAGGATGCGGGCATCGATCCCACTACCTCTCACATGCTAAGCGAGCGCTCTACCATTTGAGCTAATCCCCTGCAGCTCCAACAGAAGTATGAAATCTCAATGACCGCACTGCCAAATCCCTCGTCCATAAGAAAGGATAATTTTTTAAAAGTATGCTTGCTTCAGCTGTCTAAAAGTATTTTTCATGGTAGTTCAGTAAAGGTTGAAGTAGTGACTGCAGTAAGCCCAGTGGTGGAAATAGTTGTATTGTTGGGTTAGTATCCAGAGCTACAACAACAATGTGTGCTGATTGAACCAAACTAAATGGTTGGAGGATGCAGGCTTCGATCCCGCTACCTCTCACATGCTAAGCGAGCGCTCTACCATTTGAGCTAATGCCCCTGCAGCTCCAATCAGAAGTATGAAATCTCAATGACCGCACTGCCAAATCCCTCGTCCATAAGAAAGGATACTTTTTAAAAAGTATGCTTGCTTCAGCTGTCTAAAAGTATTTTTCATGGTAGTTCAGTAAAGGTTTAAGTAGTGACTGCAGTAAGCCCAGTGGTGGAAATAGTTGTATTGTTGGGTTAGTATCCAGAGCTACAACAACAAAGTGTGCTGATTGAACCAAACTAAATAGTTGGAGGATGCAGGCATCGATCCCGCTACCTCTCACATGCTAAGCGAGCGCTCTACCATTTGAGCTAAACCCCCTGCGCCTCCAACACAAAGTATGAAATCTCAATGACCGCACTGCCAAATCCCTCGTCCATAAGAAAGGATACTTTTTTAAAAGTATGCTTGCTTCAGCTCTCTAAAAATATTTTTCATGGTAGTTCAGTAAAGGTTGAAGTAGTGACTGCAGTAAGCCCAGTGGTGGAAATAGTTGTATTGTTGGGTTAGTATCCAGAGCTACAAAAACAATGTGTGCTGATTGAACCAAACGAAATAGTTGGAGGAAGCAGGCATCGATCCCGCTACCTCTCGCAAGCTAAGCGAGCGCTCTACCATTTGAGCTAATCCCCCTGCAGCTACAAACAGAAGTATGAAATCTCAATGACCGCACTGCCAAATCCCTCGTCCATAAGAAAGGATAATTTTTAAAAAGTATGCTTGCTTCAGCTGTCTAAAAGTATTTTTCATGGTAGTTCAGTAAAGGTTGAAGTAGTGACTGCAGTAAGCCCAGTGGTGGAAATAGTTGTATTGTTGGGTTAGTATCCAGAGCTACAACAACAATGTGTGCTGATTGAACCAAACTAAATAGTTGGAGGATGCAGGCATCGATCCCGCTACCTCTCACATGCTAAGCGAGTACTATACCATTTGAGCTAATCCCCCTGTGACTCCAACAAGAAGTATGAAATCTCAATGACCGCACTGCCAAATCCCTCGTCCATAAGAAAGGATAATTTTTTAAAAGTATGCTTGCTTCAGCTGTCTAAAAGTTTTTTTAATGGTAGTTCAGTAAAGGTTGAAGTAGTGACTGCAGTAAGCCCAGTGGTGGAAATAGTTGTATTGTTGGGTTAGTATCCAGAGCTACAACAACAAAGTGTGCTGATTGAACCAAACTAAATAGTTGGAGGATGCAGGCATCGATCCCGCTACCTCTCACATGCTAAGCAAGCGCTCTACCATTTGAGCTAATCCCCCTGCAGCTCCAATCAGAAGTATGAAATCTCAATGACCGCACTGCCAAATCCCTCGTCCATAAGAAAGGATACTTTTTAAAAAGTATGCTTGCTTCAGCTGTCTAAAAGTATTTTTCATGGTAGTTCAGTAAAGGTTTAAGTAGTGACTGCAGTAAGCCCAGTGGTGGAAATAGTTATATTGTTGGGTTAGTATCCAGAGCTACAACAACAATGTGTGCTGATTGAACCAAACTAAATAGTTTGAGGATGCAGGCATCGATCCCGCTACCTATCACATGCTAAGCGAGCGCTCAACCATTTGAGCTACTCCCCCTGTGCCTCCAATAAGAAGTATGAAATCTCAATTACCGCACTGCCAAATCCCTCGTCCCTAAGAAAGGATACTTGCTTCAACTGTCTAAAAGTATTTTTCATGGTAGTTCAGTAAAGGTTGAAGTAGTGACTGCAGTAAGCCCAGTGGTGGAAATAGTTGTATTGTTGGGTTAGTATCCAGAGCTACAAAAACAATGTGTGCTGATTGAACCAAACGAAATAGTTGGAGGAAGCAGGCATCGATCCCGCTACCTCTCGCAAGCTAAGCGAGCGCTCTACCATTTGAGCTAATCCCCCTGAAGCTACAAAAAGAAGTATGAAATCTCAATGACCGCACTGCCAAATCCCTCGTCCATAAGAAAGGATAATTTTTAAAAAGTATGCTTGCTTCAGCTGTCTAAAAGTATTTTTCATGGTAGTTCAGTAAAGGTTGAAGTAGTGACTGCAGTAAGCCCAGTGGTGGAAATAGTTGTATTGTTTGGTTAGTATCCAGAGCTACAACAACAATGTGTGCTGATTGAACCAAACTAAATAGTTGGAGGATGCAGGCATCGATCCCGCTACCTCTCACATGCTAAGCGAGCGCTCTACCATTTGAGCTAATCCCCCTGCGGCTCCAAAACAAAGTATGAAATCTCAATGACCGCACTGCCAAATCCCTCGTCCATAAGAAAGGATACTTTTTAAAAAGTATGCTTGCTTCAGCTCTCTAAAAATATTTTTCATGGTAGTTCAGTAAAGGTTGAAGTAGTGACTGCAGTAACCCCAGTGGTGGAAATAGTTGTATTGTTGGGTTAGTATCCAGAGCTATAACAACAATGTGTGCTGATTGACCCAAACTAAATAGTTGGAGAATGCAGGCATCGATCCGGCTACCTCTCACATGCTAAGCGAGCGCTCTACCATTTGAGCTAATCCCCCTGTGCCTCCAACTAGAAGTATGAAATCTCAATGTCCTCACTGCCAAATCCCTCGTCCATAAGAAAGGATACTTTTTTTAAAAGTATGCTTGCTTCATCTGTCTAAAAGTATTTTTCATGGTAGTTCAGTAAAGGTTGAAGTAGTGACTGCAGTAAGCCCAGTGGTGGAAATAGTTGTATTGTTGGGTTAGTATCCAGAGCTACAAAAACAATGTGTGCTGATTGAAACAAACTAAATAGTTGGAGGAAGCAGGCATCGATCCCGCTACCTCTCACAAGCTAAGCGAGCGCTCTACCATTTGAGCTAATCCCCTGCAGCTTCAACCAGAAGTATGAAATCTCAATGACCGCACTGCCAAATCCCTCGTCCCTAAGAAAGGATACTTGCTTCAACTGTCTAAAAGTATTTTTCATGGTAGTTCAGTAAAGGTTGAAGTAGTGACTGCAGTAAGCCCAGTGGTGGAAATAGTTGTATTGTTGGGTTAGTATCCAGAGCTACAAAAACAATGTGTGCTGATTGAAACAAACTAAATAGTTGGAGGAAGCAGGCATCGATCCCGCTACCTCTCACAAGCTAAGCGAGCGCTCTACCATTTGAGCTAATCCCCCTGCAGCTTCAACCAGAAGTATGAAATCTCAATGACCGCACTGCCAAATCCCTCGTCCCTAAGAAAGGATACTTGCTTCAACTGTCTAAAAGTATTTTTCATGGTAGTTCAGTAAAGGTTGAAGTAGTGACTGCAGTAAGCCCAGTGGTGGAAATAGTTGTATTGTTGGGTTAGTATCCAGAGGTACAAAAACAATGTGTGCTGATTGAACCAAACTAAATAGTTGGAGGAAGCAGGCATCGATCCCGCTACCTCTCACAAGCTAAGCGAGCGCTCTACCATTTGAGCTAATCCCCCTGTGCCTCCAACTAGAATATGAAATCTCAATGTCCTCACTGCCAAATCCCTCGTCCATAAGAAAGGATACTTTTTTTAAAAGTATGCTTGCTTCATCTGTCTAAAAGTATTTTTCATGGTAGTTCAGTAAAGGTTGAAGTAGGGACTGCAGTAAGCCCAGTGGTGGAAATAGTTGTTTTGTTGGGTTAGTATCCAGAGCTACAACAACAATGTGTGCTGATTGAACCAAACTAAATAGTTGGAGGAAGCAGGCATCGATCCTGCTACCTCTCGCAAGCTAAGCGAGCGCTCTACCATTTGAGCTAATCCCCCTGCAGCTTCAACCAGAAGTATGAAATCTCAATGACCGCACTGCCAAATCCCTCGTCCATAAGAAAGGATAATTTAAAAAAGTATGCTTGCTTCAGCTGTCTAAAAGTATTTTTCATGGTAGTTCAGTAAAGGTTGAAGTAGTGACTGCAGTAAGCCCAGTGGTGGAAATAGTTGTATTGTTGGGTTAGTATCCAGAGCTACAACAACAATGTGTGCTGATTGAACCAAACTAAATAGTTTGAGGATGCAGGCATCGATCCCGCTACCTCTCACATGCTAAGCGAGCGCTCTACCATTTGAGCTACTCCCCCTGTGCCTCCTATAAGAAGTATGAAATCTCAATTACGGCACTGCCAAATCCCTCATCCCTAAGAAAGGATACTTGCTTCAGCTGTCTAAAAGTATTTTTCATGGTAGTTCAGTAAAGGTTGAAGTAGTGACTGCAGTAAGCCCAGTGGTGGAAATAGTTGTATTGTTGGGTTAGTATCCAGAGCTACAAAAACAATGTGTGCTGATTGAACCAAACTAAATAGTTGGAGGATGCAGGCATCAATCCCACTACCTCTCACATGCTAAGCGAGCGCTCTACCATTTGAGCTAAACCCCCTGCGCCTCCAACACAAAGTATGAAATCTCAATGACCGCACTGCCAAATCCCTCGTCCATAAGAAAGGATACTTTTTTAAAAAGTATGCTTGCTTCAGCTCTCTAAAAATATTTTTCATGGTAGTTCAGTAAAGGTTGAAGTAGTGATTGCAGTAAGCCCAGTGGTGGAAATAGTTGTATTGTTGGGTTAGTATCCAGAGCTACAACAACAAAGTGTGCTGATTGAACCAAACTAAATAGTTGGAGGATGCAGGCATCGATGCCGCTACCTCTCACATGCTAAGCGAGCACTCTACCATTTGAGCTAATCCCCCTGCGCCTCCAACACAAAGTAAGAAATCTCAATGACCGCACTGCCAAATCCCTCGTCCATAAGAAAGGATACTTTTTAAAAAGTATGCTTGCTTCAGCTCTCTAAAAGTATTTTTCATGGTAGTTCAGTAAAGGTTGAAGTAGTGACTGCAGTAAGCCCAGTGGTGGAAATAGTTGTATTGTTGGGTTAGTATCCAGAGCTACAAAAACAATGTGTGCTGATTGAACCAAACTAAATAGTTGGAGGATGCGGGCATCGATCCCACTACCTCTCGCATGCTAAGTGAGCGCTCTACCATTTGAGCTAATCCCCCTGCAGCTCCAATCAGAAGTATGAAATCTCAATGACCGCACTGCCAAATCCCTCGTCCATAAGAAAGGATAATTTTTTAAAAGTATGCTTGCTTCAGCTGTCTAAAAGTATTTTTCATGGTAGTTCAGTAAAGGTTGAAGTAGTGACTGCAGTAAGCCCAGTGGTGGAAATAGTTGTATTGTTGGGTTAGTATCCAGAGCTACAACAACAAAGTGTGCTGATTGAACCAAACTAAATGGTTGGAGGATGCAGGCTTCGATCCCGCTACCTCTCACATGCTAAGCGAGCGCTCTACCATTTGAGCTAATGCCCCTGCAGCTCCAATCAGAAGTATGAAATCTCAATGACCGCACTGCCAAATCCCTCGTCCATAAGAAAGGATACTTTTTAAAAAGTATGCTTGCTTCAGCTGTCTAAAAGTATTTTTCATGGTAGTTCAGTAAAGGTTTAAGTAGTGACTGCAGTAAGCCCAGTGGTGGAAATAGTTGTATTGTTGGGTTAGTATCCAGAGCTACAACAACAAAGTGTGCTGATTGAACCAAACTAAATAGTTGGAGGATGCAGGCATCGATCCCGCTACCTCTCACATGCTAAGCAAGCGCTCTACCATTTGAGCTAATCCCCCTGCAGCTCCAATCAGAAGTATGAAATCTCAATGACCGCACTGCCAAATCCCTCGTCCATAAGAAAGGATACTTTTTAAAAAGTATGCTTGCTTCAGCTGTCTAAAAGTATTTTTCATGGTAGTTCAGTAAAGGTTGAAGTAGTGACTGCAGTAAGCCCAGTGGTGGAAATAGTTATATTGTTGGGTTAGTATCCAGAGCTACAACAACAATGTGTGCTGATTGAACCAAACTAAATAGTTTGAGGATGCAGGCATCGATCCCGCTACCTCTCACATGCTAAGCAAGCGCTCTACCATTTGAGCTACTCCCCCTTTGCCTCCAATAAGAAGTATGAAATCTCAATTACGGCACTGCCAAATCCCTCGTCCATAAGAAAGGATACTTGCTTCAGCTGTCTAAAAGTATTTTTCATGGTAGTTCAGTAAAGGTTGAAGTAGTGACTGCAGTAAGCCCAGTGGTGGAAATAGTTGTATTGTTGGGTTAGTATCCAGAGCTACAAAAACAATGTGTGCTGATTGAACCAAACTAAATAGTTGGAGGAAGCGGGCATCGATCCCGCTACCTCTCGCAAGCTAAGCAAACGCTCTACCATTTGAGCTAATACCCCTGCAGCTACAACAAGAAGTATGAAATCTTAATGACCGCACTGCCAAATCCCTCGTCCATAAGAAAGGATAATTTTTAAAAAGTATGATTGCTTCAGATGTCTAAAAGTATTTTTCATGGTAGTTCAGTAAAGGTTGAAGTAGTGACTGCAGTAAGCCCAGTGGTGGAAATAGTTGTATTGTTGGGTTAGTATCCAGAGCTACAACAACAATGTGTGCTGATTGAACCAAACTAAATAGTTTGAGGATGCAGGCATCGATCCCGCTACCTATCACATGCTAAGCGAGCGCTCTACCATTTGAGCTAAACCCCCTGCGCCTCCAACACAAAGTATGAAATCTCAATGTCCTCACTGCCAAATCCCTCGTCCATAAGAAAGGATACTTTTTTAAAAAGTATGCTTGCTTCATCTGTCTAAAAATATTTTTCATGGTTGTTCAGTAAAGGTTGAAGTAGGGACTGCAGTAAGCCCAGTGGTGGAAATAGTTCTTTTGTTGGGTTAGTATCCAGAGCTACAACAACAATGTGTGCTGATTGAACCAAACTAAATAGTTTGAGGATGCAGGCATCAATCCCGCTACCTCTCACATGCTAAGCGAGCGCTCTACCATTTGAGCTACTCCCCCTGTGCCTCCAATAAGAAGTATGAAATCTCAATTACGGCACTGCCAAATCCCTCGTCCCTAAGAAAGGATACTTGCTTCAGCTGTCTAAAAGTATTTTTCATGGTAGTTCAGTAAAGGTTGAAGTAGTGATTGCAGTAAGCCCAGTGGTGGAAATAGTTGTATTGTTGGGTTAGTATCCAGAGGTACAACAACAATGTGTGCTGATTGAACCAAACTAAATAGTTGGAGGATGCGGGCATCGATCCCGCTACCTCTCCCATGCTAAGCGAGCGCTCTACCATTTGAGCTTGTATGCTGATTGAACCAAACTACATAGTTGGAGGATGCAGGCATCAATACCGCTACCTCTCACATGCTAAGCAAGCGCTCTACCATTTGAGCTAATCCCCCTGCGCCTCCAACAAGAAGTATGAAATCTCAATGACCGCACTGCCAAATCCCTCTAAATAGTTGGAGGATGCAGGCATCGATCCCGCTACCTCTCACATGCTAAGCAAGTGCTCTGCCATTTGAGCTAATCCCCCTGTGCTTCCAACAAGAAGTATGACATCTCAATGACCGCACTGCCAAATCCCTCATCCATAAGAAAGGATAATTTTTAAAAAGTATGCTTGCTTCAGCTGTCTAAAAGTATTTTTCATGGTAGTTCAGTAAAGGTTGAAGTAGTGACTGCAGTGAGCCCAGTGCTAGAAATAGATGTATTGTTGGGTTAGTATCCAGAGCTTCAACAACAATGTGTGCTGATTGAACCAAACTAAATAGTTGGAGGATGCGGGCATCGATTCCGCTACCTCTCACATGCTAAGCGAGCGCTCTACCATTTGAGCTACTCCCCCTGTGCCTCCAATCAAAAGTATGAAATCTCAATGACCGCACTGCCAAATCCCTCGTCCATAAGAAAGGATAATTTTTTAAAAGTATGATTGCTTCAGCTGTCTAAAAGTATTTTTCATGGTAGTTCAGTAAAGGTTGAAGTAGTGACTGCAGTGAGCCCAGTGGTGGAAATAGTTGTATTGTTGGGTTAGTATCCAGAGCTACAACAACAATGTGTGCTGATTGAACCAAACTAAATAGTTGGAGGATGCAGGCATCGATCCCGCTACCTATCACATGCTAAGCGAACGGTCTACCATTTGAGCTAATCCCCCTGTGCTTCCAACAAGAAGTATGAAATCTCAATGACCGCACTGCCAAATCCCTCGTCCATAAGAAAGGATAATTTTTTAAAAGTATGCTTGCTTCAGCTGTCTAAAAGTTTTTTTCATGGTAGTTCAGTAAAGGTTGAAGTAGTGACTGCAGTAAGCCCAGTGGTGGAAATAGTTGTATTGTTGGATTAGTATCCAGAGCTACAACAACAATGTGTGCTGATTGAACCAAACTAAATATTTGGAGGATGCAGGCATCAATCCCGCTACCTCTCACATGCTAAACAAGCGCTCTACCATTTGAGCTAATCCCCCTGCGCCTTCAACATGAAGTATGCAATCTCAATGACTGCACTGCCAAATCCCTCGTCCATAAGAAAGGGTACTTTTTTTAAAGTATGCTTGCTTCAGCTGTCTAAAAGTATTTTTCATGGTAGTTCAGTAAAGGTTGAAGTAGTGACTGCAGTAAGCCCAGTGGTGGAAATAGTTGCATTGTTGGGTTAGTATCCAGAGCTACAACAACGTGTGCTGATTGAACCAAACTAAATAGTTGGAGGATGCAGGGATCGATCCCACTACCTCTCACTTGCTAAGCAAGCACTCTACAATTTGAGCTAATCCCCCTGCACCTCCAACAAGAAGTATGAAATCTCAATGACCGCACTGCCAAATCCCTCGTCCCTAAGAAAGGATTCTTGCTTCAGCTGTCTAAAAGTATTTTTCATGGTAGTTCAGTAAAGGTTGAAGTAGTGACTACAGTAAGCCCAGTGGTGGAAATAGTTGTATTGTTGGGTTAGTATCCAGAGCTACAAAAACAATGTGTGCTGATTGAACCAAACTAAATAGTTGGAGGATGCGGGCATCGATCCCGCTACCTCTCGCATGCTAAGCGAGCGCTCTACCATTTGAGCTAATCCCCCTGCAGCTCCAATCAAAAGTATGAAATCTCAATGACCGCACTGCCAAATCCCTCGTCCATAAGAAAGGATAATTTTTTAAAAGTATGATTGCTTCAGCTGTCTAAAAGTATTTTTCATGGTAGTTCAGTAAAGGTTGAAGTAGTGACTGCAGTGAGCCCAGTGGTGGAAATAGTTGTATTGTTGGGTTAGTATCCAGAGCTACAACAACAATGTGTGCTGATTGAACCAAACTAAATATTTGGAGGATGCAGGCATCGATCCCGCTACCTATCACATGCTAAGCGAACGCTCTACCATTTGAGCTAATCCCCCTGTGCTTCCAACAAGAAGTATGAAATCTCAATGACCGCACTGCCAAATCCCTCGTCCATAAGAAAGGATAATTTTTTAAAAGTATGCTTGCTTCAGCTGTCTAAAAGTCTTTTTCATGGTAGTTCAGTAAAGGTTGAAGTAGTGACTGCAGTAAGCCCAGTGGTGGAAATAGTTGTATTGTTGGATTAGTATCCAGAGCTACAACAACAATGTGTGCTGATTGAACCAAACTAAATATTTGGAGGATGCAGGCATCAATCCCGCTACCTCTCACATGCTAAACGAGCGCTCTACCATTTGAGCTAATCCCCCTGCGCCTTCAACATGAAGTATGCAATCTCAATGACTGCACTGCCAAATCCCTCGTCCATAAGAAAGGATACTTTTTTAAAAGTATGCTTGCTTCAGCTGTCTAAAAGTATTTTTCATGGTAGAACAGTAAAGGTTGAAGTAGTGACTGCAGTAAGCCCAGTGGTGGAAATAGTTACATTGTTGGGTTAGTATCCAGAGCTACAACAACAATGTGTGCTGATTGAACCAAACTAAATAGTTGGAGGATGCAGGGATCGATCCCACTACCTCTCACTTGCTAAGCAAGCACTCTACGATTTGAGCTAATCCCCCTGCGCCTCCAACAAGAAGTATGAAATCTCAATGACCGCACTGCCAAATCCCTCGTCCATAAGAAAGGATACTTTTTAAAAAGTATGCTTGCTTCAGCTCTCTAAAAATATTTTTCATGGTAGTTCAGTAAAGGTTGAAGTAGTGACTGCAGTAAGCCCAGTGGTGGAAATAGTTGTATTGTTGGGTTAGTATCCAGAGCTACAACAACAATGTGTGCTGATTGAACCAAACTAAATAGTTGGAGAATGCAGGCATCGATCCCGCCACATCTCACATGCTAAGCGAGCGCTCTACCATTTGAGCTAATCCCCCTGTGACTCCAACTAGAAGTATGAAATCTCAATGTCCTCACTGCCAAATCCCTCGTCCATAAGAAAGGATACTTTTTTTAAAAGTATGCTTGCTTCATCTGTCTGAAATTATTTTTTGTGGTAGTTCAGTAAAGGTTGAAGTAGGGACTGCAGTAAGCCCAGTGGTGGAAATAGTTGTATTGTTGGGTTCGTATCCAGAGCTACAACAACAATGATTGAACCAAACAAAATATTTGGAGGATGCAGGCATCAATCCCGCTACCTCTCACATGCTAAACGAGCGCTCTACCATTTGAGCTAATCCCCCTGTGCCTCCAACAAGAAGTATGAAATCTCAATGACCCCATTGCCAAATCCCTCGTCCATAAGAAAGGATACTTTTTAAAAAGTATGCTTGCTTCAGCTCTCTAAAAATATTTTTCATGGTAGTTCAGTAAATGTTGAAGTAGTGACTGCAGTGAGCCCAGTGGTGGAAATAGTTGTATTGTTGGGTTAGTATCCAGAGCTACAACAACAATGTGTGCTGATTGAACCAAACTAAATAGTTGGAGGATGCGGGCATCGATCCCGCTACCTCTCGCATGCTAAGCGAGCGCCCTACCATTTGAGCTAATCCCCCTGCAGCTCCAATCAAAAGTATGAAATCTCAATGACCGCACTGCCAAATCCCTCGTCCATAAGAAAGGATAATTTTTTAAAAGTATGCTTGCTTCAGCTTTCTAAATGTATTTTTCATGGTAGTTCAGTAAAGGAGGAAGTAGTGACTGCAGTAAGCCCAGTGGTGGAAATAGTTGTATTGTTGGGTTAGTATCCAGAGCTACAACAACAATGTGTGCTGATTGAACCAAACTAAATAGTTGGAGGATGCGGGCATCGATCCCACTAAGTCTCACATGCTAAGTGAGCGCTCTACCATTTGAGCTAATCCCCCTGCACCTCCAACCAGAAGTATGAAATCTCAATGACCGCACTGCCAAATCCCTCGTCCATAAGAAAGGATACTTTTTAAAAAGTATGCTTGCTTCAGCTGTCTAAAAGTTTTTTTTCATGGTAGTTCAGTAAAGGTTGAAGTAGTGACTGCAGTAAGCCCAGTGGTGGAAATAGTTGTTTTGTTGGGTTTGTGTCCAGAGCTACAACAACAATGTGTGCTAATTGAACCAAACTAAATAGTTGGAGGATGCAGGCATCAATCCCGCTCCCTCTCACATGCTAAGTGAGCGCCCTACAATTTGAGCTAATCCCCCTGTGCTTCCAACAAGAAGTATGAAATCTCAATGACCACACTGCCAAATCCCTCTAAATAGTTGGAGGATGCAGGCATCGATCCCGCTACCTCTCACATGCTAAGCAAGTGCTCTGCCATTTGAGCTAATCCCCCTGTGCTTCCAACAAGAAGTATGAATCAAATCAAATCAAATCAAATTTATTTATATAGCCCTTCGTACATCAGCTGATATCTCAAAGTGCTGTACAGAAACCCAGCCTAAAACCCCAAACAGCAAACAATGCAGGTGTAAAAGCACGGTGGCTAGGAAAAACTCCCTAGAAAGGCCAAAACCTAGGAAGAAACCTAGAGAGGAACCGGGCTATGTGGGGTGGCCAGTCCTCTTCTGGCTGTGCCGGGTAGAGATTATAACAGAACATGACCAAGATGTTCAAATGTTCATAAATGACCAGCATGGTCAAATAATAATAAGGCAGAACAGTTGAAACTGGAGCAGCAGCACAGTCAGGTGGACTGGGGACAGCAAGGAGCCATCATGTCAGGTAGTCCTGGGGCACGGTCCTAGGGCTCAGGTCCTCCGAGAGAGAGAAAGAAAGAGAGAATTAGAGAGAGCATATGTGGGGTGGCCAGTCCTCTTCTGGCTGTGCCGGGTGGAGATTATAACAGAACATGGCCAAGATGTTCAAATGTTCATAAATGACCAGCATGGTTGAATAATAGTAAGGCAGAACAGTTGAAACTGGAGCAGGAGCATGGCCAGGTGGACTGGGGACAGCAAGGAGTCATCATGTCAGGTAGTCCTGGGGCATGGTCCTAGGGCCCAGGCCAGTTGAAACTGGAGCAGCAGCATGGCCAGGTGGACTGGGGACAGCAAGGAGTCATCATGTCAGGTAGTCCTGGGGCATGGTCCTAGGGCTCAGGTCCTCCGAGAGAAGAGAGAGAAAGAAAGAGAGAAGGAGAGAATTAGAGAACGCACACTTAGATTTACACAGGACACCGAATAGGACAGGAGAAGTACTCCAGATAAACAAACTGACCCTAGCCCCCGACACATAAACTACTGCAGCATAAATACTGGAGGCTGAGACAGGAGGGGTCAGGAGACACTGTGGCCCCATCCGAGGACACCCCCGGACAGGGCCAAACAGGAAGGATATGACATCTCAATGACCGCACTGCCAAATCCCTCGTCCATTAGAAAGGATACTTTTTTAAAAGTATGCTTGCTTCAGCTGTCTAAAAGTTTTTTTCATGGTAGTTCAGTAAAGGTTGAAGTAGTGACTGCAGTAAGCACAGTGGTGGAAATAGTTGTATTGTTGGGTTCGTATCCAGAGCTACAACAACAATGTGTGCTGATTGAACCAAACTAAATAGTTTGAGGATGCAGGGATCGATCCCACTACCTCTCACTTGCTAAGCAAGCACTCTAAAATTTGAGCTACTCCCCCTGTGCCTCCAATATGAAGTATGAAATCTCAATTACCGCACTGACAAATCCCTCGTCCCTAAGAAAGGATTCTTGCTTCAGCTGTCTAAAAGTATTTTTCATGGTAGTTCAGTAAAGGTTGAAGTAGTGACTGCAGTAAGCCCAGTGGTGGGAATAGTTGTATTGTTGGGTTAGTATCCAGAGCTACAAAAACAATGTTTGCTTATTGAACCAAACTAAATATTTGGAGGATGCGGGCATCGACCCCGCTACCTCTCGCATGCTAAGCGAGCGCTCTACCATTTGAGCTAATCCCCCTGCAGCTCCAATCAGAAGTATGACATCTCAATGACCGCACTGCCAAATCCCTCGTCCATAAGAAAGGATAATTTTTAAAAAGTATGCTTGCTTCAGCTGTCTAAAAGTATTTTTCATGGTAGTTCAGTAAAGGTTGAAGTAGTGACTGCAGTAAGCCCAGTGGTGGAAATAGTTGTATTGTTGGGTTAGTATCCAGAGCTACAACAACAATGTGTGCTGATTGAACCAAACTAAATAGTTGGAGGATGGAGGCATCAATCCCACTCCCTCTCACATGCTAAGCGAGCGCTCTACCATTTGAGCTACTCCCCCTGTGCCTCCAATAAGAAGTATGAAATCTCAATGACCGCACTGCCAAATCCCTCGTCCATTAGAAAGGATACTTTTTTAAAAGTATGCTTGCTTCAGCTGTCTAAAAGTTTTTTTCATGGTAGTTCAGTAAAGGTTGAAGTAGTGACTGCAGTAAGCCCAGTGGTGGAAATAGTTGTATTGTTGGGTTAGTATCCAGAGCTACAACAACAATGTGTGCTGATTGAACCAAACTAAATAGTTTGAGGATGCAGGGATCGATCCCACTACCTCTCACTTGCTAAGCAAGCGCTCTAACATTTGAGCTACCCCCCCTGTGCCTCCAGTATGAAGTATGAAATCTCAATTACCGCACTGACAAATCCCTCGTCCCTAAGAAAGGATTCTTGCTTCAGCTGTCTAAAAGTATTTTTCATGGTAGTTCAGTAAAGGTTGAAGTAGTGACTGCAGTAAGCCCAGTGGTGGGAATAGTTGTATTGTTGGGTTAGTATCCAGAGCTACAAAAACAATGTTTGCTGATTGAACCAAACTAAATAGTTGGAGGATGCGGGCATCGATCCCACTACCTCTCGCATGCTAAGCGAGCGCTCTACCATTTGAGCTAATCCCCCTGCAGCTCCAATCAGAAGTATGAAATCTCAATGACCGCACTGCCAAATCCCTCGTCCATAAGAAAGGATAATTTTTAAAAAGTATGCTTGCTTCAGCTGTCTAAAAGTATTTTTCATGGTAGTTCAGTAAAGGTTGAAGTAGTGACTGCAGTAAGGCCAGTGGTGGAAATAGTTGTATTGTTGGGTTAGTATCCAGAGATACAACAACAATGTGTGCTGATTGAACCAAACTAAATAGTTTGAGGATGCAGGGATCGATCCCACTACCTCTCACTTGCTAAGCAAGCACTCTAACATTTGAGCTACACACCCTGTGCCTCCAATATGAAGTATGAAATCTCAATTACCGCACTGACAAATCCCTCGTCCCTAAGAAAGGATTCTTGCTTCAGCTGTCTAAAAGTATTTTTCATGGTAGTTCAGTAAAGGTTGAAGTAGTGACTGCAGTAAGCCCAGTGGTGGGAATAGTTGTATTGTTGGGTTAGTATCCAGAGCTACAAAAACAATGTTTGCTTATTGAACCAAACTAAATAGTTGGAGGATGCGGGCATCGACCCCGCTACCTCTCACATGCTAAGCGAGCGCTCTACCATTTGAGCTAATCCCCCTGCAGCTCCAATCAGAAGTATGACATCTCAATGACCGCACTGCCAAATCCCTCGTCCATAAGAAAGGATCATTTTTAAAAAGTATGCTTGCTTCAGCTGTCTAAAAGTATTTTTCATGGTAGTTCAGTAAAGGTTGAAGTAGTGACTGCAGTAAGCCCAGTGGTGGAAATAGTTGTATTGTTGGGTTAGTATCCAGAGCTACAACAACAATGTGTGCTGATTGAACCAAACTAAATAGTTGGAGGATGGAGGAATCAATCCCACTCCCTCTCACATGCTAAGCGAGCGCTCTACCATTTGAGCTAATCCCCCTGCGCCTCCAAGAAGAAGTATGAAATCTCACTGCCAAATCCCTCGTCCGTAAGAAAGGATAATTTTTTTAAAGTATGCTTGCTTCAGCTGTCTAAAAGTATTTTTCATGGTAGTTCAGTAAAGGCTGCAGTAGTGACTGCAGTAAGCCCAGTGGTGGAAATGGTTGTTTTGTTGGGTTAGTATCCAGAGCTACAACAACAATGTGTGCTGATTGAACCAAACTAAATAGTTTGAGGATGCAGGCATCGATCCCGCTACCTCTCAGTTGCTAAGCAAGCGCTCTACCATTTGAGCTACTCCCCCTGTGCCTCCAATAAGAAGTATGAAATCTCAAATACCGCACTGCCAAATCCCTCGTCCCTAAGAAAGGATTCTTGCTTCAGCTGTCTAAAAGTATTTTTCATGGTAGTTCAGTAAAGGTTGAAGTAGTGACTGCAGTAAGCCCAGTGGTGGAAATAGTTGTATTGTTGGGTTAGTATCCAGAGCTATAACAACAATGTGTGCTGATTGACCCAAACTAAATAGTTGGAGAATGCAGGCATCGATCCTGCTACCTCTCACATGCAAAGCGAGCGCTCTACCATTTGAGCTAATCCCCCTGTGCCTCAAGCAAGAAGTATGAAATCTCAATGTCCTCACTGCCAAATCCCTCGTCCATAAGAAGGGATACTTTTTTTAAAAAGTATGCTTGCTTCATCTGTCTAAAAGTATTTTTCATGGTAGTTCAGTACAGGTTGAAGTAGGGACTGCAGTAAGCCCAGTGGTGGAAATAGTTGTTTTGTTGGGTTCGTATCCAGAGCTACAACAACAATGTGTGCTGATTGAACCAAATTAAATAGTTTGAGGATGCAGGCGTTGATCCCGCTACCTCTCACATGCTAAGCAAGCGCTCTACCATTTGAGCTAATCCCCCTGTGCCTCAAATAAGAAGTATGAAATCTCAATTACCGCACTGCCAAATCCCTCGTCCCTAAGAAAGTATTCTTGCTTCAGCTGTCTAAACGTATTTTTCATGGTAGTTCAGTAAAGGTTGAAGTAGTGACTGCAGTAAGCCCAGTGGTGGAAATAGTTGTATTGTTGGGTTAGTATCCAGAGCTACAAAAACAATGTGTGCTGATTGAACCAAACTAAATAGTTGGAGGATGCAGGCATCGATCCCGCTGCCTCTCGCATGCTAAGCATGCACTCTACCATTTGAGCTAATCCCCCTGCATCTCCAATCAGAAGTATGACATCTCAATGACCGCACTGCCAAATCCCTCGTCCATAAGAAAGGATCATTTTTAAAAAGTATGCTTGCTTCAGCTGTCTAAAAGTATTTTTCATGGTAGTTCAGTAAAGGTTGAAGTAGTGACTGCAGTAAGCCCAGTGGTGGAAATAGTTGTATTGTTGGGTTAGTATCCAGAGCTACAACAACAATGTGTGCTGATTGAACCAAACTAAATAGTTGGAGGATGCGGGCATCAATCCCGCTACCTCTCACATGCTAAGCGAGCGCTCTACCATTTGAGCTAATCCCCCTGCGCCTCCAACAAGAAGTATGAAATCTCAATGACCGCACTGCCAAATCCCTCTAAATATTTGGAGGATGTAGGCATCGATCCCACTACCTCTCACATGCTAAGCAAGTGCTCTGCCATTTGAGCTAATCCTCAGCTCCTCCAACATGAAGTATGAAATCTCAATGACCGCACTGCCAAATCCCTCGTCCATAAGAAAGGATAATTTTTTTAAAAGTATGCTTGCTTCAGCTGTCTAAAAGTATTTTTCATGGTGGTTCAGTAAAGGTTGAAGTAGTGACTGCAGTAAGCCCAGTGGTGGAAATAGTTGTATTGTTGGGTTAGTATCCAGAGCTACAACCACAATGTGTGCTGATTGAACCAAACTAAATAGTTTGAGGATGCAGGTATCGATCCCGCTCCTTCTCATATGCTAAGCAAGCGCTGTACCATTTGAGCTAATCCCCCTGTGCCTCCAACAAGAAGTATGAAATCTCACTGACCGCACTGCCAAATCCCTCGTCCATAAGAAAGTATACTTTTTAAAAAGTATGCTTGCTTCAGCTGTCTAAAAGTATTTTTTATGGTACTTCAGTAAAGGTTGAAGTAGTGACTGCAGTAAGCCCAGTGGTGGGAATATATATATATTTATGCCATTTAGCAGACGCTTTTATCCAAAGCATCTTACAGTCGTGTGTGCATACATTCTACGTATGGGTGGTCCCGGGGATCGAACCCACTACCCTGGTGTTACAAGCGCCATGCTCTACCAACTGAGCTACAGAAGGACCACAGAATAGTTGTATTGTTGAGTTAGTATCCAGAGCTACAACAACAATGTGTGCTGATTGAACCAAACTAAATAGTTGGAGGATGCGGGCATCGATCCCGCTACCTCTCGCATGCAAAGCGAAGGCTCTACCATTTGAGTTAATCCCCCTGTGCCTCCAACAAGAAGTATGAAATCTCAATGACCGCACTGCCAAATCCCTCGTCCATAAGAAAGGATACTTTTTTAAAAAGTATGCTTGCTTCAGCTGTCTAAAAGTATTTTTCATGGTAGTTCAGTAAAGGTTGAAGTAGTGACTGCAAGTAAGCCGAGTGCTTCCGGTTTGGAGCGAGTGGTCGCATCGGCACTTCGCTCCCGCAGGTAGTATAACTTTTTCATTACATTTCATTACATTTCATTATATTTCATTATAGCACAACGGTTTGATTTGTCTAATCTTAGCAATTTCTTCTCAGCTAGCTACATAGCCGTCTTTGTATCAAAGATAATTGCGTAATTATCGTATTTCGCCGTCCTAACGTAGTCTTCACTAGCCAGCTAGCTAACGTCCACTGATTAGCTGCACTGGAAAAACTATTACACTCAACTGAACGACTCGATTAGTGTAGTGTTAGCTAGCTACATAGCTGTCTTTGCTGTCTTCGTATCTTCGTTCCAAGATAATTGTGTTGTTTAGGTTTAGAGTGTGTAGTCTTAGAGTGATTATCTTAATTTACCGAGGTTAGCTAGCCAACTATTTGTCGTCCTTAACGTAGGTGACTCTGCTAGCTAGCCAACAGCTAGCCAACGTCTACTGAATAGAACTCAACAACCCGGTCTCATTCACAGGTAGTATCACATTTTCATTTAATTTCATTACAGTACAACGGTTTGATTTGTTTGATCGTAGCTAGCTACATAGCTAGCTACATAGCCGTCTTTGTATCAAAGATAATTGTGTAGTCTAGAGCGATTTTCTAGGTTAGCTAGCCAGCTATTGTCGTTCTTTTAACGCAACGTAACGTAAACAACACTACTAGCTAGCCAGCTAGCCCCCGAATAGCAGCACTGCAGAAACTATTACACTCAACGGAACGACTTGATTAGTGTAGTGTCAACAACGCACCCACTGCCAGCTAGCCTACTTCAGCAGTACTGTATCATTTTAATCATTTTAGTCAATAAGATTCTTGCTACGTAGCTTAACCTTCTGAACATTCGAGACGTGTAGTCCACTTGTCATTCCAATCTCCTTTGCATTAGCGTAGCCTCTTCTGTAGCCTGTCAACTATGTGTCTGTTTATCCCTGTTCTCTCCTCTCTACACAGACCATACAAATGCTCCACACCGCGTGGCCGCGGCCACCCTAATCTGGTGGTCCCAGCGTGCACGACCCACGTGGAGTTCCAGGTCTCCGGTAGCCTCTGGAACTGCCGATCTGCGGTCAACAAGGCAGAGTTCATCTCAGCCTATGCCTCCCTCCAGTCACTCGACTTCTTGGCACTAACGGAAACATGGATCACCACAGACAACACTGCTACTCCTACTGCTCTCTCTTCGTCCGCCCACGTGTTCTCGCACACCCCGAGAGCTTCTGGTCAGCGGGGTGGTGGCACCGGGATCCTCATCTCTCCCAAGTGGTCATTCTCTCTTTCTCCCCTTACCCATCTGTCTATCGCCTCCTTTAAATTCCATGCTGTCACAGTTACCAGCCCTTTCAAGCTTAACATCCTTATCATTTATCGCCCTCCAGGTTCCCTCGGAGAGTTAATCAATGAGCTTGATGCCTTGATAAGCTCCTTTCCTGAGGACGGCTCACCTCTCACAGTTCTGGGCGACTTTAACCTTCTTTCCACTCCTCTCCTCTTTTGACCTCACCCTCTCACCTTCCCCCCCTACTCACAAGGCAGGCTGTTACGAATCCCTTTTGGCCCGACAGTCTAGGGGGGATGGTAATGAGACCCGTAACATAACTCATGCAAATTATTATTGTGACAAAGTAAAAGTGTGCACGAAATACCCACGACAACAGAAATCTACCGTCAAACTCTAGGTTTATTTATAAACACACGGTAATGGGGGGAGCAGGGAAAAGGGGCTGAGCTGGACCCAAGGAAAGAAACAATAAAAATACAAAAACACACCCCTAAGCTAGACTAGCCTACTTTAACAACAACTAACTAACTAACCAAAAATACAGTGGGTGGTCCGCCCAGTTCTAACTAGTGTATTTAACAAAGTTCACCTACGGGTAGTGTATGCCCATGGGCGACTTGTCTTGGTTTCCCCTTTTCCCACCAGCAAACAAAAACCATAACCAAAAAAACAATACTCACAGGTGATGACAAAGTGCTATGAGGTGCTTAAACAAAAGAGAGGTTAAGATATAAAGCGAGAGTGAAACACAGAGACCTACAGACATGGCATTTACAGAGAGATTGAGCTGAGCTGAGCTAGAGATTGAGCTGAGCTGAGCTCTAGAACAAACAAATGGGGTTTTTAAACCATGGGGAATGAACTGTGATAGGTCAGGAAATAGGAGGAGGTGTGTCTTCTGATTGATGATTGATTGTTGACTGATTGGGGAGTGATGATTTTCACCTGTGAGGGGAGAAGGAGAGAAAAGAAACACACACACAGGATACACACACACACAGGATAACTGTATCCGTAACACTCCCACCCTTAAAAGAGCAACCCTAGGGGTTGCGACTACAGTATTCCAATGAATACTTACAACAACAACAAAGCAACCACCTTGCAAAACATACAACAATCATTTTCACACACGAGACAAAGCATCTGCCAACACATTATCTCAACAAAAACTGGTTACCCGATTTTGTCTTTGGTAACGGTCCGACACAATCAACCACCACATGCTCGAATGGTTCACCTATGACAGGTATGGGACAAAGAGGAGCGGGAGGAATAACCTGATTTGGTTTTCCTGTTATCTGACATGTGTGGCATGTCCGACAGAACTGAGCCACATCTTGTTTTAAACCCGGCCAAAAGAAATGTCGAAGGATCCGATCATAAGTTTTTGTGATTCCTAAATGACCAGACCACTGGTGATCATGAGCAAGGGATAACACATTTTGTCGAAAAGCTGTAGGAATCACTATTTGGTAAACAGCATTCCAATCTCCATCCGCGTCAACATGGGATTTCCATTTACGCATGAGGAGATTACCATCAATGAAGTAAGCCACGTTCTTCTTCTTCACATCTTCCAATGAGACAACACTAGAAAAACATTTAGCAAGCTTGTTGTCACGAGTGACTGGCAACTGTATTGCATCAGCAATAAGTTCAACTTTCTTTGATTCTTTCCTGGGCTGTTTGTCAGAGGTGATCAGCTTCTCAGAGGTATCACACAATCCATCCTCTTGATCAACCTCTTTGAACAGAACAGTGTTCGACAAATCTATCTCGTCACCCTCTTGTCGTGCCTGGGCACGAGTGACAGCACAAGCGGGGAACACATGTGGATAACTCTGTGCCAGCTCATTCGAGAGAGAGTGGTCACTTTTATCCAATACTTCCAATACGGGTACTACCTTTCCTCCGGCAATATCGTTACCCATTATAAAGGTCACACCTTTCACTGGCAACATAGGGCGTACCCCCACTCTGAATATTCCACTGATTAACTCAGAGCGTACTTTCACAAAGTGCAATGGCACTGGGACAAAACCCATTTCAATACCCTGCACTAACACACTGGAACCACAGTATGTATCGTCAGATAAGGGCAACACATCAGACAATATAAACGACTGCGCCGCACCAGTATCTCTAAGGATTTTAACCGGTCGTTGAGACTCTTCGTCATTCGTTAGGGACACAAACCCCTCGAAAATGAATGGTTCATAACGGCGGTCGGGGACTGAGACTTTCAAACTACAGTTACCCTGAGGCACCTGTTTTGTTGCCGACCTCTTAACCGTACGAATTAGAGCAACACCTGTTGGTGGCTTGGCACGAAGAGGCATCCCTTGTTTACGTTTAAGCAGGAAGCAATCATTAATCATATGTCCTACTTTATGACAATAGGAACAGGGACGCTCATTCTTCTGGCGTGCTTGATATACTACTGCTGGCCGACTAGGGCTAAAGGTAGGAAACTCAGTGGCTCTACTCTCGGTTTGAGCCGAAAACACACTTTTGTGCGTCAACACAAACTCGTCTGCCAACACAGACGCTTCTGCCAGACAGGATACTTTCTGTTCGTTTAGGTAAACTACAATGCGTTCGGGTAAGCAATTTTTAAACTCTTCCAACAAGATTAACTCCCGGAGAGAGTTGAAATCAGTTACCTTACTAGCTGCATGCCATTTATCAAACAGATTTCCCTTGTCTCTAGCAAATTCCACATAAGTCTTACTAGAAGACTTTCTATGAGACCTAAATCTCTGTCGGTATGCCTCAGGCACAAGCTCATAGGCACGAAGAACAGTAGCTTTGACCACTTCGTAATTCAAACTGTCCTCCAGAGGTAACGCTGACAAAACCTCTTGGGCTTTACCAGTTAATTTACACTGAAGTAATAGGCACCATACCTCTTCAGGCCATTTCAATGCTACGGCTATACGCTCAAATACACAAAAATAGGAGTCAACCTCTGACTCTCTGAACAAAGGTACTAAGGCAATCTGCCTACTAATCTCAAACGTGTTTGAGGACACAGCAGGTGAGGACGGCTCACAAGCAGGCACAGTAGGACCGGAGGCGAGCCTCGCTGTCTCTGCCTCCAGTTCCATCTGGCGCATTTTGAACTCCAACTGCCTTTGTTCTCTGTCTGCCTCAATTTTACACATCTCCAAATGCCGTTGTTCTCGTTCTTTTTCTGCCTCTATTTTACACATCTCCAACTGGAGAGTTTCTTGCCTAATTTGGGCTCTCTCTTCCACCTCCAGTTGGAACTGTGCTAAACGGACATCCCTCCTGGCATCACCATTTGACAGTGGGGAGAGTGGATCAAAACGGGACAATGTGGCTGCCTCTCCCTCATTAT
Organism: Oncorhynchus gorbuscha; assembly: GCF_021184085.1. Classification (NCBI taxonomy): domain Eukaryota; kingdom Metazoa; phylum Chordata; class Actinopteri; order Salmoniformes; family Salmonidae; genus Oncorhynchus; species Oncorhynchus gorbuscha. The sequence goes on along the minus strand of NC_060195.1, from coordinate 35,424,619 downwards.
CAGACACCAATGGGCTCACAGGAGCAGCAACATCCCCTACAGGGGTAGTAGGCTCAGGCAGCGGTAACACAAGCACCTGCTCTTCCAACAATACATTTAATACTAGCCGTTTAACCTCCGCCTTAACTAAACTCTGCGGAATCGATACTGAATAATGGTCAGCCAAGGTCATTAAATCAACTCTACGACATTTGTCAAAAACCTCCCACGAAGGGTTATCCAAAAAGGATCTCAAATCAAAAGTATTCATTTTACACTACTTCACAAGTGCCAAAGAAAATAGCAAACACTAATGCTACTTCAGCTATGACGCTCAACACTGAACTATACCACTACAACAATCTACATGAGCGGCATGGGTGTCAGTTATGACAGATCCCGGACGAGCACCCACTTATGTTACGAATCCCTTTTGGCCCGACAGTCTAGGGGGGATGGTAATGAGACCCGTAACATAACTCATGCAAATTATTATTGTGACAAAGTAAAAGTGTGCACGAAATAACCACGACAACAGACATCTACCGTCAAACTCTAGGTTTATTTATAAACACACGGTAATGGGGGGAGCAGGGAAAAGGGGCTGAGCTGGACCCAAGGAAAGAAACAATAAATATACAAAAACACACCCCTAAGCTAGACTAGCCTACTTTAACAACAACTAACTAACTAACCAAAAATACAGTGGGTGGTCCGCCCATTTCTAACTAGTGTATTTAACAAAGTTCACCTACGGGTAGTGTATGCCCATGGGCGACTTGTCTTGGTTTCCCCTTTTCCCACCAGCAAACAAAAACCATAACCAAAAAAACAATACTCACAGGTGATGACAAAGTGCTATGAGGTGCTTAAACAAAAGAGAGGTTAAGACATAAAGCGAGAGTGAAACACAGAGACCTACAGACATGGCATTTACAGAGAGATTGAGCTGAGCTGAGCTGAGCTAGAGATTGAGCTGAGCTGAGCTCTAGAACAAACAAATGGGGTTTTTAAACCATGGGGAAGGAACTGTGATAGGTCAGGAAATAGGAGGAGGTGTGTCTTCTGATTGATGATTGATTGTTGACTGATTGGGGAGTGATGATTTTCACCTGTGAGGGGAGAAGGAGAGAAAAGAAACACACACACAGGATACACACACAGGATAACTGTATCCGTAACACAGGCAATACGCTCGATCTCATCTTTACTAGATGCTGTTCTTCCACTAACCTCATTGCAACTCCCCTCCAAGTCTCCGACCACTACCTTGTATCCTTTTCCCTCTCGCTCTCATCCAACACCTCCCACACTGCCCCTACTCGGATGGTATCGCGCCGTCCCAACCTTCGCTCTCTCTCCCCCGCTACTCTCTCCTCTTCCATCCTATCATCTCTTCCCTCCGCTCAAACCTTCTCCAACCTATCTCCTGATTCTGCCTCCTCAACCCTCCTCTCTTCCCTCTCTGCATCCTTTGACTCTCTATGTCCCCTATCCTCCAGGCCGGCTCGGTCCTCCCCTCCCGCTCCGTGGCTCGATGACTCATTGCGAGCTCACAGAACAGGGCTCCGGGCAGCCGAGCGGAAATGGAGGAAAACTCGCCTCCCTGCGGACCTGGCATCCTTTCACTCCCTCCTCTCTACATTTTCCTCCTCTGTCTCTGCTGCTAAAGCCACTTTCTACCACGCTAAATTCCAAGCATCTGCCTCTAACCCTAGGAAGCTCTTTGCCACCTTCTCCTCCCTCCTGAATCCTCCCCCCCCTCCCTCTCTGCAGACGACTTCGTCAACCATTTTGAAAAGAAGGTCGACGACATCCGATCCTCGTTTGCTAAGTCAAACGACACCGCTGGTTCTGCTCACACTACCCTACCCTGTGCTCTGACCTCTTTCTCCCCTCTCTCTCCAGATGAAATCTCGCGTCTTGTGACGGCCGGCCGCCCAACAACCTGCCCGCTTGACCCTATCCCCTCCCCTCTTCTCCAGACCATTTCCGGAGACCTTCTCCCTTACCTCACCTCGCTCATCAACTCATCCCTGACCGCTGGCTACGTCCCTTCCGTCTTCAAGAGAGCGAGAGTTGCACCCCTTCTGAAAAAACCTACACTCGATCCCTCCGATGTCAACAATTACAGACCAGTATCCCTTCTTTCTTTTCTCTCCAAAACTCTTGAACGTGCCGTCCTTGGCCAGCTCTCCCGCTATCTCTCTCTGAATGACCTTCTTGATCCAAATCAGTCAGGTTTCAAGACTAGTCATTCAACTGAGACTGCTCTCCTCTGTATCACGGAGGCGCTCCGCACTGCTAAAGCTAGCTCTCTCTCCTCTGCTCTCATCCTTCTAGATCTATCGGCTGCCTTCGATACTGTGAACCATCAGATCCTCCTCTCCACCCTCTCCGAGTTGGGCATCTCCGGCGCGGCCCACGCTTGGATTGCGTCCTACCTGACAGGTCGCTCCTACCAGGTGGCGTGGAGAGAATCTGTCTCCTCACCACGCGCTCTCACCACTGGTGTCCCCCAGGGCTCTGTTCTAGGCCCTCTCCTATTCTCGCTATACACCAAGTCACTTGGCTCTGTCATAACCTCACATGGTCTCTCCTATCATTGCTATGCAGACGACACACAACTAATCTTCTCCTTTCCCCCTTCTGATGACCAGGTGGCGAATCGCATCTCTGCATGTCTGGCAGACATATCAGTGTGGATGACGGATCACCACCTCAAGCTGAACCTCGGCAAGACGGAGCTGCTCTTCCTCCCGGGGAAGGACTGCCCGTTCCATGATCTCGCCATCACGGTTGACAACTCCATTGTGTCCTCCTCCGAGAGCGCTAAGAACCTTGGCGTGATCCTGGACAACACCCTGTCGTTCTCAACTAACATCAAGGCGGTGGCCCGTTCCTGTAGGTTCATGCTCTACAACATCCGCAGAGTACGACCCTGCCTCACACAGGAAGCGGCGCAGGTCCTAATCCAGGCACTTGTCATCTCCCGTCTGGATTACTGCAACTCGCTGTTGGCTGGGCTCCCTGCCTGTGCCATTAAACCCCTACAACTCATCCAGAACGCCGCAGCCCGTCTGGTGTTCAACCTTCCCAAGTTCCCTCACGTCACCCCGCTCCTCCGCTCTCTCCACTGGCTTCCAGTTGAAGCTCGCATCCGCTACAAGACCATGGTGCTTGCCTACGGAGATGTGAGGGGAACGGCACCTCAGTACCTCCAGGCTCTGATCAGGCCCTACACCCAAACAAGGGCACTGCGTTCATCCACCTCTGGCCTGCTCGCCTCCCTACCACTGAGGAAGTACAGATCCCGCTCAGCCCAGTCAAAACTGTTCGTTGCTCTGGCCCCCCAATGGTGGAACAAACTCCCTCACGACGCCAGGACAGCGGAGTCAATCTCCACCTTCCGGAGACACCTGAAACCTCACCTCTTTAAGGAATACCTAGGAAAGGATAAAGTAATCCTTCTCACCCCCCCCCCCTTAAAAGATTTAGATGCACTATTGTAAAGTGGCTGTTCCACTGGATGTCATAAGGTGAATGCACCAATTTGTAAGTCGCTCTGGATAAGAGCGTCTGCTAAATGACTTAAATGTAAATGTAAAATGTCTAAGCGAGCCCTCTACCATTTGAGCTAATCCCCCTGTGCCTCCAACAAGAAGTATGAAATCTCAATGACCGCACTGCCAAATCCCTCGTCCATAAGAAAGGATACTTTTTAAAAAGTATGCTTGCTTCAGCTGTCTAAAAGTATTTTTCATGGTAGTTCAGTAAAAGTTGAAGTAGTGACTGCAGTAAGCCCAGTGGTGGAAATAGTTGTATTGTTTTGTTAGTATCCAGAGCTTCAACAACAATGTGTGCTGATTGAACCAAACTAAATATTTGGAGGATGCGGGCATCGATCCCGCTACCTCTCACATGCTAAGCGAGCCCTCTACCATTTGAGCTAATCCCCCTGCCCCTCCAACAAGAAGTATGAAATCTCAATGACCGCAATGCCAAATCCCTCATCCATTAGAAAGGATACTTTAAAAAAAAGTATGCTTGCTTCAGCTGTCTAAAATTTTTTTTTCCATGGTAGTTCAGTAAAGGTTGAAGTAGTGACTGCAGTAAGCCCAGTGGTGGAAATAGTTGTATTGTTGGGTTAGTATCCAGAGCTACAACAACAATGTGTGCTGATTGAACTAAACTAAATATTTGGAGGATGCAGGCATAGATACCGCCACGACTCGCATGCTAAAGGAGCGCTCCACCATTTGAGCTAATCCCCCTGTTCCTTCAACAAGAAATATGAAATCTCAATGACCGCACGGCCAAATCCCTCGTCCATTAGAAAGGATACTTTTTTAAAAGTATGCTTGCGTCAGCTGTCGAAAAGTTTTTTTCATGGTATTCAGTAAAGGTTGAAGTAGTGACTGCAGTAAGCCCAGTGGTGGAAATAGTTGTATTGTTGGGTTAGTATCCAGAGCTACAACAACAATGTGTGCTGATTGAACCAAACTAAATAGTTGGAGGATGCAGGAATCAATCCCGCTACCTCTCAAATGCTAAGCCAGCGCTCTACCATTTGAGCTAATCCCCCTGTGCTTCCAACAAGAAGTATGAAATCTCAATGACCACACTGCCAAATCCCTCGTCCATAAGAAAGGCTAATTTTTAAAAAGTATGCTTGCTTCAGCTGTCTAAAAGTATTTTTCATGGTAGTTCAGTAAAGGTTGAAGTAGTGACTGCAGTAAGTCCAGTGGTGGAAATAGTTGTATTGTTGGGTTAGTATCCAGAGCTACAACAACGTGTACTGATTGAACCAAACTAAATAGTTGGAGGATGAAGGCATCAATCCCGCTCCCTCTCACATGCTAAGCGAGCGCTCTACCATTTGAGCTAATCCCCCTCTTCCTTCAACAAGAAGTATGAAATCTAAATCACCGCACTCCCAAATCCCTCGTCCATTAGAAAGGATACTTTTAAAAAAGTATGCTTGTTTCAGCTGTCTAAAAGTTTTTTTTCATGGTAGTTCAGTAAAGGTTGAAGTAGTGACTGCAGTAAGCCCAGTGGTGGAAATAGTTGTATTGTTGGGTTAGTATCCAGAGCTACAACAACAATGTGTGCTGATTGAATCAAACTAAATAGTTGGAGGATGCAGGCATCAATACCGCTACCTCTCACATGCTAAGCGAGCGCTCTACCATTTGAGCTAATCCCCCTGTTCCTTCAACAAGAAGTATGAAATCTCAATCACCGCACTCCCAAATCCCTCGTCCATTAGAAAGGATACTTTTTAAAAAGTATGCTTGTTTCAGCTGTCTAAAAGTTTTTTTCATGGTAGTTGAGTAAAGGTTGAAGTAGTCAAAACTGTTCGCTGCCCTGGCCCCCCAATGGTGGAACAAACTCCCTCACGACGCCAGGACAGCGGAGTCAATCACCACCTTCCGGAGACACCTGAAACCCCACCTCTTTAAGGAATACCTAGGATAGGTTAAGTAATCCCTCTCACCCCACCCCCCCTAAGTTTTAGATGCACTATTGTTAAGTGACTGTCCCACTGGATGTCATAAGGTGATTGCACCAATTTGTAAGTCGCTCTGGATAAGAGCGTCTGCTAAATGACTTAAATGTAATGTAATGTAATGAATGCAGTAAGCCCAGTGGAGGAAATAGTTGTATTGTTGGGTTAGTATCCAGAGCTACAACAACAATGTGTGCTGATTGAACCAAACTAAATAGTTGGAGGATGCAGGCATCAATACCACTACCTCTCACATGCTAAGCAAGCGCTCTACCATTTGAGCTAATCCCCCTGCGCCTCCAACAAGAAGTATGAAATCTCAATGACCGCACTGCCAAATCCCTCGTCCATAAGAAAGGATACTTTTTAAAAAGTATGCTTGCTTCATCTGTCTAAAAGTATTTTTCATGGTAGTTCAGTAAAGGTTGAAGTAGTGACTGCAGTAAGCCCAGTGGTGGAAATAGTTGTATTGTTGGGTTAGTATCCAGAGCTACAACAACAATGTGTGCTGATTGAACCAAACTAAATAGTTGGAGGATGCAGGCATCAATCCCGCTCCCTCTCACATGCTAAGCGAGCGCTCTACCATTTGAGCTAATCCCCCTGTTCCTTCAACAAGAAGTATGAAATCTCAATCACCGCACTCCCAAATCCCTCGTCCATTAGAAAGGATACTTTTTAAAAAGTATGCTTGTTTCAGCTGTCTAAAAGTTTTTTTCATGGTAGTTCAGTAAAGGTTGAAGTAGTGAATGCAGTAAGCCCAGTGGTGGAAATAGTTGTATTGTTGGGTTAGTATCCAGAGCTACAACAACAATGTGTGCTGATTGAACCAAACTAAATAGTTGGAGGATGCAGGCATCAATACCGCTACCTGTCAC